>NW_022103939.1:2181188-2194675 GCF_000313985.2 Echinops telfairi
TCAAGGGCTCATGCGGGAGGGGGGAGCGGGGAGGGAGGGGAAAAATGAGGACCTAATGTCGGGGGTTTAAATGGAGAGAAAATGTATTGAGAAACAATGTACAAATGCGCGTTACACAATTGATGTGTGTATGGATTGGGATAAAAGTTGTATGAGCCCCTAATAAAATGTTAAAAAAAAAAGAAGATAGGTAAAATAATCATGGAAAAAGACAAAAAAAAAAAAAAGAAATATATATCTTTATTTCCATGCTTGTGTATTTCTTCATTTCAGTGAGTATTGTCCATTTTTATTGTACTTTTTATTGGAATATTTGATTTATTGTAATACTACATAAGATTATATCTGTAATTACATAATAAATAAATGTTATATTGTTTTCTGGTGTAACACAAGAAAGAATTTACCTGGGGTTATATATAATATTTCCCTACACAATCAAAGTTCATATGAAATTTAGTACTGGAACAGTAAGTGAAGGTTATTTTAAAACCACAAAATGCATCATATTTTCTCTAGGAATACCTCTGGTGTACCTGAGACTTCTCACAATTTTTACATTTCAGCTATAAAGACAACATGTGTAAAGCTAAAATTATTGTTTTCCAAGTAAATATTTCTACTAATTTATCAATTTGGCCTAGGGTAGAAAGAAGTACATATAATATAAACTTTAAAAAAATTTCCTGCTAATTCAAATTTAGACAAGTTTTGACATAGGGCATTTCTAAGCTTTTAGGTTAAATTTGTTACTTTTATGTGATTTATCATAAATAACCTTGGGTTTGCATTTGCACATATAACAGGCATAGGAAAAAGAGTAAGTCAAAATATATTACTACAAAATCATAGAAAACTTTATTAAACAAACATCAAAATATAGAGTAATTGCTCCATCCAGGTGTATACTCTCCTGAAATGAGGGTTTCTAGCTCTAACCCTTCTTGACAAAGTCTATACTCTTCAATTTATACCATTTCCAAATGACATTTTGACATTCTTTATAGATTCAAATCTTGTTCTTTTTAAATGTTGAGTATGTGGAGCAAAAACATATCTAACAGGGCAAGATCGGGCTGTTGTGTGGATGGGCTAATTCTTCCTAATGAAATGATTGTAGGTCTGAACTTGGTCCCCTGGAAGAATGAGCAGAAGCATTGTCATGATGGGATAAGAAAAAATCTCAGAGTATTGTTCCTGGCTTTTTGTTCACCAACGTAGTTCTCAATTTAAAACAAACCCCCCCAAAAAACCCCACTTCTTCCTAAGACGTCCCATGGTTTGCTGATAAAAAATCTACCCGGACTGTCCAAAGAAACTGCAAAAGGAGATACCATAGCTTTCTAAACTGACCTCTCTGCCTTAAATTCCACTGGCCTGCAAGAGGCCCACAGAATCCACTGTTTGAATGGTCCTTGCTCTCTGGATTGGTAAGGTCAATACACAAACCATGCCTACTTTTAATTTCTTCCATAAAATCATCTTTGTTAGCTTTGATATTACATAGTACATGGATGGAAAGTTTAGTTATTTGAGCTAGCAGATTTTTGTGAAATACTTTCGGCATCCATTGAAATGAAACATCATTGAAATAAATATTTGCTTAAAATTGAAAATGTCTAATGATATGTGATTTCAACTTCAATAACTATTGCATCAATTGTATTTTTATGTTCTTCTTCCATCAATTTCTGCACTTCAGTCACAGTTTCTTATTGCTGTCTTCCCATCTTCAAAAATTCAAATCAAAACTAAAAAAAATCCCCTCAAAACTCACAGTCGTCGAGTGGTTTAGGACTCACAACAACCCTAAGGCTAAGCAGAGTTGCCCACATTGGTTTCAGAAGATGTAAATCTTTATAGGAACAGAAAGCCTTATATTTCTCCTCAGGGGTAACCTGTTGCTTTGAACTGCTAACCTTGTACTTAGTAGACCAATACATAACCAACTATGCCACTAGGAAATCATTTAAAATGCTAAATCCATCTAAAGCCTATAGTTCTATATGGGGCAGCATTCCCACAAACTTATTGCAAAGCTTCAATGATTTGAGGAGATGTCCACTTAAATTCATAATCATTTTTATATAAAACAAAAAGTGCCCTTTAATTTTTTTAAAGATATCCTAATAAGACTAACAGGAGCCCTGGTGGCACATTGGTTAGGCATTGAGCTGTGATTCACAAGGTCAGCAGTTAGAAACCACCAGCCACTCTGTGGGAGAAAGATGAGATTTTCTATTCCTGTAAATTGTCAGTCTCAGAAACTCACAGGGGCAGTTCTGACTTGTCGTAGTGGGTCACTATGAGTTGGCATCACTCGATGGTAGTGAGTTTCTTGAGTAATAAGGCTACGATTAAGTATATTACTCAAAGCAATTGAATGTAGCCATCTCTATATCGCAGAGACATGGTTAAACATGTTAGCTTTGGAATAGGCCCATGCAATATATGAACTGCAACAGCCATAACATCATCTTGTGTCTTACCTTTACGGTTATCTAGTATAAGATATCCTCCTCGTGCCTAAAAGGAAAAGGTAAAAATAAAATCACACTGACGAGAGAGAGAGAGAGAGAGAGAGTCAGTTTGATTTTATATTTTTATTTAAGATATATTTTATTTTTATATAACATATACCTAGAGAGAGAGAGTCAGTTTGATTTTATTGTTATATAATATATACCTAGAGAGAGAGAGAAGTCAGGTTGAATATGTGTGTGTGTATGTGTGTGTGTGTGTGTATACACATATAAATATATGTGTGTATATTCATATATACACATGCATATATATGTTTGTTACCAAATATACTCGTGTATACGCTGAGTTTTTCAGCACATTTTAAATGCAGTTTTGGTGGTAAAATTAGGTACCTTGGCTGATATTCAGGATGGTTATACTCGAGTATATACAATATTTGTCATTCACTTGATTCCTACTGTCCTATTCATATGCAGACTAGAACTGGACCATATGGTTTTCAGGATTGTTACTTTTGGTAAGCCCTTTTTTCTGAGGTGCCGTTAAGTGAATTTGAACTGCAAGCCTTTTTTTAGCCAATAATCCAGTGCTTAATCACTTGTGCCACTCCCTAGGTATATACCGATAACTATATATAAGCACACATACATACATAAATTTGTATATATTTTGCACATTGTGCATTAAGAAATAGCTATTTTAAATTATAAATTATCAATTTAGTTATAAATGATTTGAAATAAAATCAATGAGGAAACTGTATTTTGATTCTTATAATCCATAAGTTAGTTTTATTCATACTCTTTTCACAGTTACTGGTTGGGCATATTTCACTCTGCTATGACTTCAAAGGAGTTTTGGAGGGTTTTTTTGTAATATATAAATTGAAAGAACACCTTGCAATATAAGATGTTCTGAAAGTAAACATAGAAAAATGTTCTTTTATACATACATACAGAGCAAATACTCAACTTATAAAATATTTAGAGTTCCAGAGCTTGCTATATTTCTGTTGAAGATGGGAACAGCAGTACTCCACTGAGCTGCTGAAAAAGTTATAGTGGCCTCCGATTCTAGAGTATATTGTACACTAAAACATTGTGGTGGATGCAGATGTCATTGCATATTATGGGGATAATTTATATTACAATGAATAGCACCATCGAATGTAAAAGACCTCCTTCAACCCCTTATTTCAAATTCCCAAATAAACTTGAATAAGCATAACAAGGAGGAGCTATGTATAGTTTACTTACCTCTACTGTAAGTGGAGCTGAGTAATTAACAATATTTTGCAAATTGGATCTTTAGGAATTTTGCTACAGGGAGAAATAAGACTGGTGGGAGACACAGGGCAAGATAAGCAAGGCAGATTAAGCCGCGGAGGTGTGCATGAAGGATGAGTGGTAATAGTTGTAGAACACAAGAGTCACAAACAAATGCAGTCTGGTTTTTTTATTTGAAAAGCAAAATGCTTGTTTTCAGGAATGTATCTACTAAAAGAGAAAGTGAAAGGAAACAAATTACACATTAACTTTCGCAATTGACATCTGGGTAAAAAATACTTTCAAATCTTAATTATCATTGATAGAATTTTGTATTCCTTGAAGGTAAATATTTGACCACATTGCTTCTCCCATCTCTAGAGTTTAACTGCAGTAAGACTCTGTAATCACCAAGCTGTCCCCCATCAAGATGAGTGTGTAGGTAGGTTTAAGTGACAATATACGAAAAACAAACAACAAAATAAAAACCTGAGGTTGATACCATGGCTTGAAACTATTTTTCTGTATAATTTAACATGTGTGTTGAAAAAGCAAGAATGAAACTAATTTACAGCTGGATTTGATTATGTAGTTGAATTCCCTTATTTTACAGGAAGGATGTGATTGAGCATATATATTCAAAAGATTCTTAAAACTTTAATTCTATCCTTAGCTTAAATAGTCATGTTTTGTTTAACAGCTCTTTGCCTCAGCATCTTCTCCTTTAAAATAAAGGGGTTAAATAAGTTCATTTTAAAATTCCAAGTACGCTAACACAGAACTGAAATTAATAAGACAGGTTTCTTGAATACTTTAAACTATTCTGCCTTCAGTTTAGTGTACAAGTCTGTGTATGTTGGAGGTAAGAAGACTTAATGTGAAGAGACTCAGTTACAGTATGACACATATTTGATATTAGGTTATATATTCTAATCTAGCAATATCAGATACTACATCGGACAAAGTAGAGTTTCAGAAACTTTTTCTCAATTATATGTAGAAAATATAAGAATCACTCTAATAATGTCTATTTTTGACATGTGATAAGAATATGAATAAACTGCATACATTGTAAATAATAAATATAAATATGAAATAGTTACATGCAGAAATAAAACCACAACCTAAATGAGAATTCATAAAACATGAATTCTACAAATTTAGTAATTTTCTAAACAGAGGCAAACTGGCACCACATTGAATACTTAGTTAATATTATTCATAGTTCTAAAATAAGGAATAAAGCTCAGTAACTCATTGTCTTCTTATTTCTGTTCTGTGGAGGACTAAATTAGGAAGGAAGCATAGATTTGCCTTTAACATAGAAAGTATTGCAAAAAATCAATTATTATTGCTACAGACCAATTAGGCATTTGTCATTCCTCTTACAATTCCTAGCTTTGCTCCTCTAGTACTCAGTTATTTTTCAGAGTGAACCATCTCTTCATCCTGCTATGGATTTTTTGAGTCTTCACACTAGATGATGTGGTTCATCAAGGGAGGAAACAAAAATAGAATAGTTTAGACCAGAGCAGTGTTTCTTTCTGCTGTGCATGAGGTTGCTATGGGTTAGAATTGACTCAGTGGTACTTTACAACTACAAAAACACTCTGATATAGAGTTCAAGTCTTGGAAACCCATAGAGGTATTTCTATCCTGCCCTTTGAGCTCACTGTGGGCTAGCATTGACTCAGCCAATGGTAGTGAGTTTTTGAGACTAACCTACCAGCTTCCTTATATTTTCATGCTGACAAAACTATTTAAAAATATTAAACATATGATCACCTAGAGCCTAATTTCTCACCGCCACTTCATCTATTCTTGGTACTATTCTGGGTATAAACTTTACCACCTTACATCATGGCTTAACAGCACTCTACTATAATGACAGAAGAATTCCTACTGACAGAGGCAAAGGTAGAGGCCAAGTTCTCAGTGCAAGAGATCTAGTCAGACTTGGAAAATAATATAGAGAACCACTCTTGACAACAAACGTATTAGGCTTTGTCATCTAGAGAAATAAATCTAGTGACACATATAGGACTAAATTTATATCAAGAATGGTGGTTACACATTTGTAGATGTAGATAAGGCAAGTCCAATCCTAGTCTATGGGTCAGATATTAAGCTGGAGGCCTCTCCTGACTCATATAGCTACAAGGGTTGTTGAACTAGGAAGCACCAAGAGGAAGCAAAAAGACTATAAGCTGATGGATAGAGAGTCTGTGAATATAAAGCCAGCAGTCAACTGTTGACTCCTGGGATTGGCAGGCAATGTGGATGGAGGTCAACAAACCAGATACAGGATCAAGACCCTGCAGACAGAGTCTGCTTAAAAAGGAGCAGGCCACACCCATAAGGAGACTTCCTTCTAATTGCATCAAGGGGTGAACTCCACAATAACTACAGTCTGCATTATATTATATTATATATATATATATATATATATAACTCAGAACCAGTATATTGATTCTGATTCATAGTGACCTCATCCCTCAAAATAAATTCACAGCCATTGTGTCAATTTCAACTCATTAGTGACCCATCCCCAAAACAAACTCACTGACCGTTTTGTCAATGCTTACTCATAATGACCCTGTATAGAAAAAGTTTCTGGGCTGTAAATATTTATAGGAGGAGAAAGCATCACCTTTTTCTTGAGGAGCAGATGGTGGGTCTGAACTGCCCACCTTGTGGTTTGTAGTCCAATGCTTCCCCAATAGTGATACTTGGACTCATTCTAAGACAAGTATGTTGCTGAGAGAATTTTTCTCCACTCACCCACTGATGACAGAGGCATGTCGAAATAAAGCTTTATGTGCAGTAAACTTGTGCATGTATAAAATGGAGCCCTGAGATCAGTATTTTTTAGCTTATTGTGTGTATGCGAGTGTATGCTTCAAAGAGTTCAAGGAACCCTTTATCTTTTAATTCCAGTTTTATATGAATTTTTGAAAGTTCATTCTTGTGTGTGTGTTTAATTTTTATTGTCTTATCACATCCCTCTCTTAAACGGTATCTCATTTCATGTTATGTTACATGAGATTCTTTTCCCAAGACATTAAAATAACTTTAAAAAATGGTAATCTCTGTAAGGGATTTGCCAAAAGTTCTCAAACTTCAGCATCCAGTTACAATATAGAAGTGATGGCAAGAGATACTAAGAGAGTGTGGGAAACTACCAGTCAGCATTGATGGGGTTACACTGTGAATGCCTTAGAGCCTTGTATCTCCAAGGACTGGAGGAAGATTTATTAACCCATCCTTCATTCTCTGAGAAGTGGAATGATTACTCATGGCAAGAGGAATTATTCTATGAAGTGAGTAAGACCTGGGAAAAATAAAAATGGGAAGAGTAGAAAGAAATAGAGAAGGGTGTTTTTAGAATAAAAAATAATAAATAAATAAAAGGATTTGAGAAGGACAAAAGTACTGGCTCAGCATGCTGAAAGTTTCTCGTTCAGCACAGGCTGTAATGTTCCCTGTCAAAGTCTTTACCATTTGTGTCTATTCTAGTAGCATTCAAGTTGATTCATATATGGGAGGCTTTTCATAGGATTGTTTAAGATTCTCTATATTCTATAGTGGGTGAAGCATTTTAAGTCCATGGAGAAAATGAATGGTTATTTTCAGACATGATAGAGAAAGTAATCCAGGTTAAAATTGAAATGGTATCTGATAACCCTCAAAGTTTTTTTGTGTGTGTTTTCTTTTGTTTTTGCCAAGCACAAGAATTAGTGACTTTAATTTGACCGTACTTAAATTTCAGTGGTCTTATTTCACTTTATAAAAACTTAAGGCTTTCAAGTTCACAAACTAGTTCCAAAAACCATTTTTTCTTTTCCCTTGGGGAGTGATGAAAGACCTCATATTGATTATGTGAATGTGTTTGAAATGATAGGGCTAGATACAATAGTATATCAACACTAAGAACACTACAAGAACAAGCTGTTAAATAATAGACCACGCATTAAATGAATATATGAAATATTACTGTAGAGACTTCAGCCTGCTGAAATGATTGCACAGATGTCTAACCCGATACAATACCAACAATCTCATTCTTGTTTCTTAATACTTCAAACTTTCCACTCACCTCGTTTTCATTGTTTGTTTGGTATGTTTTCTTGTTTTTCAATTGGTACTATTAGTGTGACTCAAGACAAATGAAACAATCTAGACATCCTCTAGAAATATCATATGACACTGTCTATCCTTTCTATAGCTGCTTTTGAGCAGGTGGAAGAAATAAAGAAAGTGCGATATGGATAAATTGTCCTGTCAGAGAAGCAATGATTTGGGTAGTGATAAGCCAGGCGGTATGAGAGAAATAGCAGGATCAGTAAGTACCAGTTTAAAAATTAAATTTTGATACGAGCAGTCAAAAAGACTGAAGTGTCTCTAGAACTTACTTGTCTATGGATCTTTCATCATCTACAAAGTTATGATTATTAAAGCTCCAAGAAAATATGTTACATTTAAGTTTTTGAGGAAACTGAAGAAGACTTGAGTATTTCAAAGGTTCAAAGTAGATTGTGCAAGATGGGAAGATGCAAATTTGTTTATTTCAGTAAAAAACTCATCTGACCGTGAGATGTAAATTGTCCTATTAGTATTTTGGTGAACATGGATGCTTTGAAAATGATTGAGAAGTGGGATTTAGGGAGGCAGCATATCTTTCTTTTTACAGAGATTTTATTTTCACACTAAAAAAACACTGAAATCAAGTGGGCACTAAAATATTTCCCTTTCTTTTTTTTTGATCCATATACAGACACTGGTGTAAAAATCAATAACCGCAATAGACCTATTATATAAACTTTAAAAGATGTTTTTATTTTATCTTGTTTTGATTTTTAAGCTTGGGCTAGGGTTACTGGTTAAGTAATCTAATATTTTCCACTCTCATATAATTTCATTGTCAAAATTAACCAAGTATAAGATTTTGAATATTTAAAATAAAAGCCAGAGTAAATTGGACTTTCTTCAAATTGCATATTTTATCATTTTAAGTTATGTTCCAATTTTGATACCAATTATTTTGAATTCTGCCTTAATCTGTACTTTTTTCTTCAATAATTAAAGCTCAGGAGAAGATCTAGACTATCACATAGACACACAAAAGCAATTAAAAAGGGATCTCAGTCAAAGACCAAATTGCTATCAGATTGGACTGTTTATAATGACCAGGCCTGTAATATCCATTGTATATACAGAGTTATGTTAGTAAATCAATAACTATGCTAACCAATACATGTTTACATTCTGTTTAGGTGCATTGCATGATATGCTAATATTATTGAAGAAAACATGAAGATCAGGGAGATAAAGGGATGTCATGAAGGTCGGAGAGGAGTCATGGGGGTGGGGTGGGCTTGGAGATAAAAGAAAGGCCAATAACCCTGGACAAGGAAGTTCCTAAAAATTATGCTAATAAATGCACAGCCTTGAAGACGTTATGTGCTGTTAATGTGGCTAATATCTTTGAGAAATGTTTATCACATGTTAGAACAAGTACCGATGGGTCGACATATAAGAGATACAAAGTAGGGTCATTATGGGTTTGAAATGACTTTTGTACATAGGCAGAAATTGTTAGGAGTAAAGGAGGGATGAGTTTAGAGACAATAATTCCTGATGAGTTTTGTTGTGCTTCATTCTGACACACAGATACAATCTTTTCATTGTCCTTTCTGTAGTAGTATGCTCTTGGGACGGGATTGCGGTTCAACAAGTCACTCAATGGCAACCTCAAACTCCAGCAACTCCCTGTCCTCCACATTCTATCTCACAGGCATCCCTGGCTATGAGGAGTTTCACCACTGGATTTCCGTCCCATTCTGTCTCCTCTACTGCATTGGAATAATGGGTAACTGTACCATCCTGCACATCGTCCGGACAGACCCCAGGCTGCACCAGCCCATGTACTATTTTCTGGCTATGCTTTCGCTTACTGACATGGGCATGTCCATGCCCACCATGATCTCACTCTTCAGGGTGCTGTGGTCCATTTCCAGAGAAATCCAATTTGATGTCTGTGTGATCCAAATGTTTCTCATCCACACCTTCTCCTTCACTGAATCATCTGTGCTCTTGGCCATGGCCCTTGATCGTTATGTGGCTATTTGCCATCCTCTGAGATATGCTACCATTCTAACTCCAAGACTCATTGTCAAGATTGGAGTTGCCGCCCTGTTCAGAAGTGCCTTCCCTCTGATTCCACTTCTGGTCCGACTGACTTACTTTCCTTTCTGCCGCTCCCACATCCTTTCTCATTCGTATTGTCTGCACCAGGACATAATCCGCCTTGCCTGCGCTGACATTAGCTTTAACGTTATATATGGGTTGATTGTTATCACTGTGCTGTGGGGCCTGGACTCCATGGGTATCTTTGTGTCCTATGTTTTTATCTTGCACTCAGTGTTGAGAATTGCATCCCGTGAGGGCAGGTTGAAAGCGCTGAACACATGTGCTTCTCACATCTGTGCTGTACTCATTTTATACATCCCTATGATTGGATTGTCTATTGTCCATCGTTTTTCCAAACACTCTTCTCCCCTCATTAACGTTTTCATGGGTCACATCTACTTATTGATTCCACCTGTACTCAACCCAATCATCTATAGTGTGAAGACCAAGCAGATCCGCCAGGGAGTCCTCCGTCTGCTTCTCCCCTCAAAACATTAGTTCTCCTGTGGTGAAAGCATGTCGTAAAGAGAATCAGCTTCTGTTTTTTAAACTCATATTTTTTGGTCTTCTCTAACGATATATTTAGTATGTTTGCATCAGAGTTTCCAATAGCAGACTACTTAAAGAGTAGGACTCGAAGCAGCAGGAAGAGGCCTTAAAGCAGAGCTTAAAGTTCATTGGGATTATACAGTCTCCCTTCATATTTTGCCTTATAAAATCACTTTCTCAGAGCATATTTGGAAGTCTATTGATAATAATTTCTAACCATTTTATCCTAATAGTAATTACAACCCTTATTCATGATAATACTGCCCCATGACATTTTTAATTTAGACTATCATGTTTCTATTTCTTTAATTTCTGATATTTCTTTGTCTGTCATGTGACCTTGAACAACCTCCCTTGTTACCTAAATTTTATTTGTAAATGTACTTATTTTATCTCTCTTTAAGTTACAAAACACACAAAAAACCAAAAATATTTTTGTATAATATATCTTAGGTCTCAACGTAGAGATTGGCTCTGAACTTTTAAGGTGCATTATCATCTTATCAGAGTTTGTATTCATTGCTAACTTATCTAAGCAGGCTTAGTCCTGAGAAGAAGAAAAGGGTAATATCGGCATTTGTTTTTCTTTTAGTTAACTTCCTAAATAATGTTAATTATATAGAAACATGGTAATTTTTGAAAACTCATAGATACTGTCATACGCAGCCATTGATAGTAAATCTTTAGTTTAAATGTATATTAATAGTAACAAATGACATACTATGTCTTTAATTATGAGTAAAATGCAATTCCTTGTGATGTACCTATTTAAAAACATAATTCCTATAGTCAGTAACTATTTACTGACTGTTTGAAAAGAGGTTGTAGTTGAATTAAGAGACCTAGATTATCTATAGTCAGTAACTATTTACTGACTATTTACCAGTAACTATTTACTGACTATAGATAATCTAGGTCTCTTAATTCAATAAATAGTTACTGACTATAGATAATCTAGGTTTCTTAATTCAACTACAACCTCTTTTCAAACATCAGAATTATCTTTTCTCATACTCATATCCCTGAAATTATCTAGAAGTTGGTGGATATAGAGTTGTTAACATTTTCAAATTTAATTAGTTTTCTTATTTAACTTGTGTATATTTTCTCAGGAAAAATAAGTCAAGGGAGTGAAATATTTTCAGAAGCTGTGTGGCCCTCAATATTTATATAGGTCTTCATAATAGGATTTATTTTCACATAATCATTTTTTTCTAATTATTATGGAGCATAAATTGTGGCCCAATTTGCCGTGTAATTACTAGTGATATGCTTTTTCAAAAGATACACTTGATAAAATGATGGCATTTCAGTAAAATAAATAAACTCATAAATGGAGAATGACTTTTTTCTAAAGAAATTCAGAATAAAAGTTTTGACCTGCCACATATTGTGCAGTCAGGGAAATATAATGTACTGCAGACTCGTCAAGTGTGACTCCTAGAAACCCTGTAGCACTGAGTAGAATGTCCCTATATAGTTTCCAGGCTATGAATTTTTATTATTATTACTATGTGGACATTGAGGAAGGAATACAAAGAAATCAATATGACCATATCTGTGGAAAGTGATGATGGAGAAGCACAAAATCACCTGCCCAAATGAGGCCAATTACTGACGGTAGAACAGACCATCCATTGGTCCTATGTAAGGTCCAGATGAAGTTGAAGAAAATTAAAGCAAGTTCATGAAAATTAAAGCAATTACAACCTATAGTATATTCCACGTGAATTTCTAGAACATCCGAGAACAGATTTGATTCATTGAACACTAATGACAGAAGACTCGAAGAGCTGTTGAATGACATCAAGATCATCATTCATGAGAAAAGCAAAGGGTCCTTAAGAAGACGGGGAAAAAAGATCAAAGTGGATGTGAGAAGACTCCAAAACTTGCTTTTAATCATAGAATAGTTAATACAAATGAAAGAATTGGTGAAGTAAAAAAATGAAAATAAACAGGAAATGTCACAGGACAGCTTGAGAAGACAAAGTAAAGTTTTATAATGACACGTGGAATCACTTTGAGTTAGAAAATCAAAATGGGAGACCACAAGGACATGCTTAGCATATTGTAAGCTGAAACAACTGAAGAAAAAATTCAAGTCTTGGGTTGCAATATTAAAGATTCTGTGGGCATAATATTTAACAATACTGAAATCATCAAAACAATATGCATGCAGAGTCACCATACCATAAAAAACTAGTTGATATTCAATAATTTCAATAGGTAGCATATGAGCAAGAAACAATTGCACTGAAGTAAGAAGTACAAAGTGCACTGAAGACATTAGTGGAAAACAAGGATTCAGAATAGACTACTTACTGAAATATTTCAACATGCTGAAAAAACACTGGAGGCATTCATTAGTATATGCTAAGAAATTTGAAAGATAGTTACTTGGACAAGCAACTGGAAAAGATCCACATTTGCCTCCAAAGAATGTGCAGATTATTGAACAATATCATTAATATCACAGGCAAGTAAATTTTTACTGAGGCTAATTCAACATTGATTGCAGTATTATATTGACAGGGAACTGCCAGAAATTTCAGTCAGATTCATAAGATGACATGGAACAAGAGATATAATTGCTGAGTTTAGATGGATCTTAGCTCCATACAAGAAATATCAGAAAAAATATTTACTTATATTTCATTGATTACAAAAAAACATCAAACTGTATAGATGGTAACCAACTACAGATAGCATTGGGAAACATGGTAATTATAGAACACTTAAGTGTGTCCATGTGGAAACTGTATATTCACCAAGAGGCAAGCATTTAAACAGAAAAAGGGCATACGCTATGGTTTTAAAGCAGGAATGGTGTGTGTCAAAGTTGAACTCTTTGGGCATATTTATTCAAATTTTATGCTGAGAAACTAACCACAGAAACTAGACTATATGAGTGAATGATGGGGGGAGTGTGGAGTGGAGATCCAAAGCCCATTAGTAGGCCATTGGAGATCCCCTTGCAGAGGGGTCTCGGGGAGGAGA
>NW_022103939.1:2195108-2236786 GCF_000313985.2 Echinops telfairi
CGCTTTACACAATTGATGTGTGTATGGATTGCAATAACAGTTGTATGAGCCCCTAATAAAATGTTTAAAAAATAAAAAAATTTTTTTTAAATTTTAATTAAAAAAAAAAAAGAAACTAAACTATACAAAGACAAATGCGTTATCTGGATCAGAGTAAGGCTTATAAACATAACCTTTCTTGCTGAAAATATGAAGTATTTGAAACACTGCTAACAAAGATCAAAGGCTGTAGCTTTTAATATGGCTTGTGCCTCAATGCAAAGAGAACCAAAATCCTCACAAGACCAATAGGGACCATCGTGATAGATGGATAAACGTTTGAAGTGGTCAATGATTTTATCTCATTTGGATCCACAGTCAATGTTTATGCAAGCAGCATTAAGGAATCAAAGATGCATTGGGCAAATCTACTGCAAAAGATATCTTTAAATTGTTGAAGAACAAGAATGTCCCTTTGAGGACTAAAGTACATCTGATCTGGGCCAATTTTTTTTCTCACTTACCTCATATGCATGTGAAAGCCAGACAATGAAGACATGAAACCAAAGAAGAATAGAGATATTTAATAAATGGTGTTGTTGAAGATGACTGAAAAGTACCATGCTTGCTGAAAGAACAAAGGAATCTGTGTTGGAAGAAGTGTAGAGAGAATGCTCCTTCGAATCAAGAATGGTGAGATTTTTGTCTCAGGTATTGTGGACTTATCAACTTGGTCAAGTAGAGGGGCAGCAAAAAAGAGGAAGGTCCTCAACAAGAGGAATTGACAGAGTGGCTTCCACAATAATCTCAAACATAACAATAATTTTAAGAATGCTGCAGAAGTGGGAAATCATTCTGTGATGCTTTGTTATGAGTCTGAATCGCTTCTACAGGCATCTAAAACCCAACCCAACATCGCTGTAGGCTTAGGGTTAGGGTTAGGGTTAGGGTTAGGGTTAGGGTTAGGGTTAGGGTTAGGGTTAGGATGAAAGAGTCAGAATCTACTCAATGGCAGTAATCTTGCTTTTTTTTTTTTTTGCTTGTTATAAGTCTCAAATCAAAAATAAGTAATGGGGTGGATCCTGGGAATAGACAGGAATGTTTTATAAAACATCTGCCTCCGATGATGCCCCATACCATTCACCAGGTGTCAGTCGCCCCAGCCCCTGAGGCAATATCTTGGACAAAGATTCTTCTTGAACAGCTGGGTTAATCTCATCAAATGGTAGGAAAGAGGGGGTTAGGGATAAAGGTTTTACTGAGGAGAGTAGTTTATAAGACAAAGATAGAATAATTTCTTTTTATGAGCATGAGAGGACTGATTCTAGATGGAGGATTCAATGGAATTTAGGGTCCCAATGTACCCAGCTTCTTGATCATTTGCATCCATGTCCCCTTCCCAAGTTTCAAGATGCCATTTTCCCCTTCAGTTTAACTCCAGACGTCATTGGAATTTGTTCATTCAAGCGACACTGTAATTGAGTCACTCTTACAATTAGATTCTGGATTTGGCTTTTAGCAACCTTAGCTCTGTAACTACAAGAAATGAGACTTTCAGGTCACAACCGGCACCCATTAGGTCTTCTACTCAACATGTTAACTGTGCCTCTGATGCCTCAAATTCTTCCTTTCTGTCCATAAGTTTATCCAATGAAATTAAGACTAGCAAATCAACTTCCAGTATTTCTCATTCTGTCAAAATTACAGAAGCGTGTCAACTATGTAATAGCATTTAGCCCGTTTCTCACAAATATTTGATACAGAAAAGGGCCAGCACTGTTAGAAGTCAACCAAATAGATGAAACAGGATCTCTGTCTTTAGATGCTCTCATAAGACTGATGAGACAGCTTTCTGCTTTTTGTTAAATTACTACTAATAAACTAAAAAAACTTTTGTAGATTTAAAACCAGGGTATTGATCTTTCGTATTTGCATTTTGTCAAGAATATGTCTGTGCCTCCTCACCTAGATTTCACTCAGGAGACAGCCTCAAGAAGAGTGAGAGAAAAGGGGGCAAAAAATGGAAATCTGAGAACAGAAGAAAAAAAGTTATTGATAATATGCCCTACTCATTGTTAAGGCGTAGGATAATCTAGGGGGAAATTACTGCAAATAATTCACAGAATAATTAAAAGATATATTGAGACAAAAGACTGTTTTACATTTCTTTGATGATATGAGAGCCCAATATGGAAAGTAGAAATCCGCATTGACAATAGATTCAACTTTGTTGCCTAGAGACTCTATAAGATAGAGTAGAATTCCCCCCTTGGACAAGCAGCCTCATCTCTCTCCCACTGAGTGTTGATGGGTTCAAATTACTGAGTTTGGTAGCAGCCCAACACCTAACCACAAATTCCTCCAGTTCTCCTTAAAATAAAACTCAAGTCTAGGGATTTTCTTATTACCTGGTAAATGTTTTACAATATATTTTCAAATGTGAAATATGATGTTGCTGCTGTTTTAATATTTATAGTAAGAATTTTACTTAATTTTCAAAGATTTGAAGTGTGAAATATATTCACTTGTCCCTTATTTTGGAACATGTCAAGACCAACTCACTTAAAATGTTCACTAATAGAATGTCACTGAATAGTCAGAACTTATCTTACATCCTTTTAAGCAATTAAAAAAATTTTTTACCAAGCACCCCAGAAAATATTCTGACTTTTTTGCTCATCCCCAAACCAAACCAAACTCACAGCCATGGAATTGGTCCCACCTCATAGCAACCCTATTGGACAGGATAGAACTATTCTTATGGGTTTCCAAGATTGGAATTCTTTACAAGTGTAGAAGCCTTCATATTTCTCCTGTGGATAGGCTGGTGGTTTTGAACTGCTGACCTTGAAGTTAGCAGCCCAACACATAACTACTATGCCAATGAAAGGTGACCAGGCATCCCGCTTTTGGCGGGACAGTCCAGATTTTTAACAATTTTTCCTGCACCTTGTGGCATTTTTAAAAAGTCCCAATATTTGGAAAGAATGCACGACAAGCTAGGGTATACGGTTTTTGGCTGCCATGTGGCTATTTCACCAGGATATGAGTTTTATCAATGGTGTCCCGCTTTACCAATGTTAAAATCTGGTCACCTTACAATAGGGCTTCCTCAGTCTCATAAAAACAAAGAAATAAGTACCCTCCAGAAAGTCCTAATGGCCCAGACACTGAAATTCATAAGTACAGTAGAAAAATGAACAAAATCCAAGACACAACTATTTATATATTGGTTTTTGCTACATTCAAATGTGAACTGTTTTTGATACTCTTTTCTTGATAGATATGGAAATAGTACATTAGCGAGGACAAGGGTGATGTACCGACAACCTTAGGAATATAGTAGAAATGTGTCTGGCAAAGCAGGCATAATTGGCACTTGTAATTAAGTTTATTTTCCTCTCTTCCTACAGTGACTATCGAAACAGAGAGAAAATACTTAGCTATATCAGACATTTTTAGGACTAGACTGATAAAATAAGAGGCTATATGAAGGCCAATAATACTTACAACCTGTAGATTTTTAATAGTTGCATTTAGATCTGCTATTTCTAATTCTATCTACTATCAGCTCCCAAACAATTAGGCTTTTATCTATTATCTGGTGGGTGGGAAGAGAGTGATGGAAGTTTTAAGTTTTTCCTTCTTACTTCCTATAGTTCTTATTCAACTGGCTAAAAAAAAAAAATTTAAATGTGAAAATTCTTGCAACCCCCATGTCCAAAACAACAATGATAAAACTCAAGTTCATTGTCATTAAGTTGATTCCAACTCAAAGTAACTCAGTAGGACAGGGTAGAACTGACTTGTGGGTGTCCAAAACTGTAACTCTTTATAGGAGTAGAAAGTCTTGTCTTTAACCTGAAAATTGGCTGGTGTATTCAAACTGCTGACCTAGTGATTAGATGTCCAACAAATAACCACCACACTATCAGTGGTCCATCCTAATTATACATTTTAGAAATAAGTCAATAATAGGACAACCAAAATGCCAAACCATTGAGTCAATTGTGACTCATTGTGACAGTATAGAACTGCTCCTGTGAGTTTTGGGGACTATGACTATTTACGGAATTAGACAGCAATATTCTCCTGGTATTTTGGTACTGCCAGCCTTGGAGATCACAGCCCATCACATAACTACTCCACTACCAGGGCTCTATATAGCAATTAAATAAATCTTTTTAAAGTCAAGAAGCTGGCAGTATTATTAAGTGATTTGAATTCCAAGTTCCCGATTACTCCAGAACATGTTTTGCTCTTGATTGAGAAATAATGGAACATACTTGCTCAATATTAACTAAAGTTCACAAAAAAAATTGATTGCAGAGAGTTGGCAAAGGCCTTTCTTTCACCTTAAAAAGTCATGTTGTCTCAGTATCAATACAAATATATGGATGGTCCTGAAAACCTATTTGTTCTGTTTTTAATCTCTCTTTACCTGAAAAGTTTTTCATTTTTTTATTTACTCAAGCAAATCATTATCATCTGTATAAGATTTATTAAAAATAGGTGTTCAAATTATTTCTAATTTCTGCTCTGGATTCCAATTTAAAGACATCTGCTAGAAAATTTCATAATTTTAGAGTTTTTCAAGTTCACTTAAGCCAACAACAGTAGAGTCATATGATATGCATATTTCTTCAGTGTCAAAAGTATTTTTGAAATAGCAGCTAGTAATTAGTGGTTTTGTGATTCAAATAACTGATTACTTACTTAATAGCTATTAGTTATAAACACTAACCTTACACTTATTCTCGATTTAATTTTACATATACAAGTATATTTCTTACTAATCAAAATAATTTCAGATAAGGATGGTACAAGTAATTTCAGACAATCAGAAATATTTTCCTTTCAAAGAAGGCTTTACAAAATCACACAGCAGTTAATAGAAACGAATCTTGCACTGCTTGTTACCCAAAAGGCATTAACTTGTACAGACAGTTGAAAAAGCCAAGAAAAGGCATGACAAATGCTTATAAATCAGCTGTAAAAGAGGTAGTTTAGAAGAGTTTAGTAAAATATGCTTCTATGACTGAATTGAAACAAGCATAACTTTTTTATATTATATAGATGTAATAACTTATCCTATACAATAATCTGTACAAATCAGAGTCATTGGATTGAAAAACAAAAACAAAACCTAGGAACATAGTAATACCACCATTTAAAAACAGCTAAAATAATGTATGGTGAGGAGAGACTAAAAGCAAAGGTTTTTTTCTTTCTATTTCATAATACAGATGGAAAGTGAGCATATCATATAAAAAGAATGAGAGTGTAGACATAGACATTTTAAAATAATCAATTGATTCACATTGGAAAAGGGAAAAAACCTATATTGAACAATTTTGAGGGAGTGTTGTGGACAGAAATGTTATTTGCGAATAAAATAAGAATATGTCATAAAAATATCCCATAAGGACCTCTGAAAGGCAGGCTATGACAATTTCTTCATCTACCTGCTGAAAAGATATTTGACTAGTGTATTAGTCTAGGTACTTGGAGAAACAAATCCACGGCGACTCACGTATAAGAGAGTTTTATGTAAAGAAAAGGTGCATCACGAAAACATCCCAACCCAATGCTGCCCAAGCCCACAAGTCCAACATTAACCCATTAACCCAACACCAGTCCACAAAGTCCTTCACCTCACAAAACAGAGGCAATAATGCCGACTGCAGGAGGAAAGCTGAGTCCGTGAACGTGTAAGCATCTCAGCACTGGCAGGGGTCTCCACATGGCTGCTCCAGCACCCAGGGCTGCATCGGGATAGGTCCAAGTGGCTTCTCCTTGGGGATGTCTTGTAGGAAATCCATCTTGCAAGCTGAAGCAGGGAACTGCTAAGGCAGCTGCACCCGATGCAACCATCACAAAACAAGAGACCCGAGAACTAGAAAGGCAAAGGTGAGGCTTCACCACCCATTTATCCCTCCGCCTTTCAACCAGCACCACATGTGATTATCGGCCAGGCTGGCACAATTAACTAACTCAACTAGCATCATCATAATTTTCATGGTTACGTGTTTTAAAATCTTTCCATTTTGCTCTCTAGGTGATATAGGCAATTCTATCTAATGAGACTTACAAATGTATGGCATCTTAGTGAAGATCAGATACAGTGTGTAATTGTATATCTGTGATAAAGTTAATGAGACTTAATAAGATAGGCTTGTGAGAACAAATATATCAGCTAAAGTGATCATACAATATTGGAAATATTTCTGTATCAGGAAAATATACCAAAAATGAATCACCTAGATTAACCATATGCAAAATGAGCTTTCTATTTTTTTCAAAACCAGTTTTATTAGGAGAATTAAATCTAATTAACCCTAATTATTACTTCAAAATAATAGGAAATGTATAAAACAAAGATTCTGGAGAAAGGGTTCGTGGTGTTGTTTTTTTTAACCTCCAAGATTTTAAAACCTCAAAGACATTGAAAAATATGCTAAAAAAACGGCTATTTCAGATTTTGCAAGACGTCAAAACTTGTAAGAACCGTTCACCATGGGTGGAACAAGGAGTTAGATGTTAGCTACAAAAATATTAATGTGAGGAGTTACATGGTGCCCAAACCTATGAGTCAGGAAGGAGAAAAAAGCTGGGGTATACGCCCCTAAAATAACACATACATGGGATCCACAGGTGCCCGAGCAGCCTTGGATGGAAGATGGAAGTCAGTATAAAGGATGACAATATAAGAACATATAATTAATATGAAATCTAACCCCCCAGTAAGAAAGGCAGCTGTTAGGCTGTATAGTCTGCATATCCTAGGCTCTGCACAAGCAAGCTTGATGAGAGCCATGAATTCACAGTATGTGTGAGGGATGATATTAGTTCTGCAGTAGGGAAGCCACCGAAGCATAAAGGGCTCAGCACTGAAAAGCAAAGCCCCACCGAAGACAATCGCCAGCCCAAAATTCTTGATGACTCTATGGGTCAGAATAGTGGAATGTCTCAAAGGATTGCAAATGGCCACATAGCGGTCAAAAGCCATGGCCAAGATAAAACATGAAGCCATACTGCATAGTGAATGAATGAGAAATACTTGTACAAGCAAGCTTCAAAATAGATCGCTCTGTCATGGATCCAAAAAATGCTAAGGATTTTGGGCATGGCAGTAGTAGAGACAATCAGGTCTGAAAGAGAGAGCATACAGAGGAAGAAATACATGGGCTCATGCAGATTGGGATCCATTTTGATAATAAAGAGAATAGAGACCTTACCCACAATAGCACCCAGATAAACAAGGCAGAAGGGCACTGCTATCCATATGTGAATGGCCTCTAATCCTGGAATTCCAAGAAGAAAAAAAGTACTGGGATGAATATTAGTATTATCTGACAAGAGCATGATGGGAACTCCACGCTGAGTTCAACTCTGAAATGGCCGAGATTGTTCTATATTCGTTTGTCTATTTTTAATTGATTACTTTTATTTCTTAACTTATTCAAAATACCTGACAATGATTTCTACTAAGAGCATACAGTGTTGAATAGTCCTAATCCTTAACTTCAGATATTAACATTATAGTAGAGTAGTAACTGGGGAAACCAATGTTCAAATTCTCATAGCACTGCTGTAGTAAAAGTTACAAGAATCAACTGTTTTATGACCACAGATGAAGAGATTGATTCCACTTGTGAGAGTCATAGCATTTATAGAGAAGGTGATTAATCTTGGTCCCAAAGCATTCTGGACCTTCAAAATAAAGAGAAAAATCTAAATTAAAAAGTGCATAACCAAGAGACATCAGTACTGCAGCGGAGAAGGGGAAAGAACTACCTCAATTTACATGTGCTGAGAGGTTGGAGTGCTTTAAGGCTAGGTATTTGTTTATGACAGTGAAGCTAATTGAAAAAAAGAATATGTTTGTGTATTCTAAGTAGCTTAGTCACGGAAAAATTTTCCATTTGCATATGACTACATGTTGTGACCACAAGCTGTTTGTTTGTTTTTAATTAGTAGAGCTTGGAATTTACAAATACAAGAATTTGAAATGTTGTTTATTCAAAACCATCTCTTTTTGATAGAACAAAAGTATAACAAATGTGCTGTTTCCATTAAACAACAACAAACAATGCTTTAGTGACTTCCCGCAAATTCCAATGTGCTGTATATTCATTTTCTTTGTTTTCAAATAGCTTTAATTTGCCCTTGTGTCTTTTTTGACCTAAGAGGTCTTCAGATAAACTCCAGACTCAGACACACAGACATCAAGTTGATTCGGATTGTAGCAATTTGGAGGACTTTCAATTGAAATTTGTCATTGCCTTTGAAATATCTTATTTCATTCCACACTAACCAAAAAAACCACAATTTAGAATGACTTTGTCCCAAATTACTTATAAAACATTTTAAAATGGCAACAGAGTTTAGGTTGGAGACAGAAGATTGTTTTCTAAACTTCACTTGATTATCCACCATGTTATGTCTAATTGGCATGTATATATACTTAGGTGCACATATTAGAGCTCTGTTTTTTAAAGAATGAGAGCTATAAAAATAATAGTTAAGGGTTATAACTAGGGTATTATCAAATATATCTCAATTTAAGCAGAAAGCAGTCATCCTATTAAACCAACTAAATACTTTCTAACCAGACAATAGTAATTTTTCTCAGTGAATTGCCCATTCTCCTCCCAAACAGTTCCTTATTTCTTCAAATACATATATGTGTGTGTGTGTGTGTGTGATCAAATTCTCATATGACTATTGTAGTAAAAATTACAAGAACCAACTTATGTGAAATATATATATCTAAATATATATGAACTCAGAAACAAGTGCAGCCTGCAGTGTTGTGGGGGTTGTAGAAGGCACTTTGAAGTGACCATTTTGTATCCAGATAAGGTATGCCAGTCTCTGTTCTACCGTCATCTCTCCAGACAATGTACTGACCAGATATATGGCAAACATGGTGGCACATCATAGTATTACAGAGAAAGACACATAATCAAAATAAAAGAAAGAGGGAAGACAAAACAAAATGGTAGTTAAAAGAAGTAGAGGTTTGCAAAAGCACAAATCACAGATTTTATTCTTATATTTACAATATAACCAAAGACAGTGAGGTGATTAAGATATAAAATACAAACTTCACCTCAGTAAGAAACAGAGTATATTATAAACTGTGAGAGTCATGGCTCCTCTACTTCAGGACTAGATAGGTGAGTTTTAAAGAGGTTGGGATTCTCATGCATAGAGAGGATGGAGAACTAAATATATAACTCAACTTTGAAGCTAATAACCTTTGAGCAGAGGGAAATCTATTTTATTTGAAAAATATTAAGAGAAATTAGAAATTCTAAATATTTTTGGTAATAGAATAGGTAATTAGCCCTTAATAAATAGGGTTCATGATCCATTTCAAATTATAGTTTTACTTCAGTAAAGTTAAATATAAATGTAGAAACTATATATTATATACAAAACATAAATGTAACATACCAGTTAGTGTGCAATTAAAATAACTCTTCATAACAACTCTTGAATTAAAGAATAAATTGAATGTAAAGCACATACTTTTAATAAATTACAAAAGGTGAACAATATAACATATGCTTGGCAAAATCACAATCATGATGTCAGTAACTTTACAGGCTGCATTTTCTTGTCATGCATTTACTAAATTAAAACAAAACAATAAATCAGTATTTAGTCTGTGAACTTAAATTTTTTTTAAAGTTCCAAAACACTCCCCTTGCTGAACATAAAAATAAGAACAACAAGCAGAAAAAAGTGGGATCAATCCCAACAATGAAGAACAATATGACATTATTTAAATGTGACCAAACCAGACAAGATATACTCAAGTATGAGAAAATCTGTACAGTGGGGAGGGGAGGAAAGGAAAACAGATTTTGGAAAGATATAGCCTTGGTAAAAAACAACATGGGGAAACACATTATAGAATTTTTCAAGGCCAGTAACAAATTATTCATTGAAAATGCCAATTTTCCACAACATAAACACAAATCTCACCAGGTAGAATCCATAGGAATCACATTAACTACATCTGTGGAAAGGTACAACGGAGAAGGTGACTCAATGTCAGAATAAGGGAGTGGCCTGCTGCAGAACAGAGCATCCATTTTCATATGCAAGTTCACATTAAAGCTGAAGAAGTGAAAACAATCCAAGAGCCAAAGTAGGAACTTGTGCATATCACGCGTGAATTTACAGATCATTCCAAGAACAGAGTTGACAAATTGAATACTACTGACCAAAATACCATAGGAGTTTTGAAATGACGTCAAAAACTTCATACATGAATAAAAGAAAGGGTCATTAACATACAGGAAATGAAGAAAAGACTAGAATGGATATCAGGATATATTCAACTCTGCTCTTGGATGTAGAGTAGGTAAAGTGGGCACACACAAAAAAGAAATAATGAAGCACAGAAAAATTTGAATAGGAGGTTTCACAGAGTGGTTGGGAAGTCAAAGTAAGTTACTACCTTAACATACTGTTCGGTTTTGTTTAATTTTGTTTTGTGTTTATAGCTAATCTTAACTATATTAATTGTGTTAGAAATAAAGTCCCACAGGGGTTAATAATGTGTGTGACACAGTTTCCCTATTGGCCTAACAGACGCCAAAGTATAGACTTTTAAACTGGTGGCCACCACCTCCCTATCCTCCTGTTATTTCTGAGAAAGATCCAAAAAGAGGATGGAAGCATAATGTCTTCAATGTAATTTCCTTTCCACTGAACATATTGTGTTTTGCTATTCAAATATTTAACTTACAGTGCATTTTTACACTTAATTATTTCAAATTCATAATACAATTAGCAGTAATACAAAATATGGAGTATACTAGAGAAAAAAATAATACTGGCTTGGATTAAGTTAATAGTTTTGAAAACAAAATGAATTGAGAAATTTTAGTGCTATTTTAAAGATTTATGGTGGAATTGCATGAAATCCCTAAACTATGATCTCATCAATACTGTTTTCTCTCTAGGCTCCCACTTCCAAATAAGCTGCATAAAAATGTATCTCGATCTTTAAGATCAGCCCTCTCTCAAGGTAATCTAAGAGTTTTAAAACAAATTGTTAGGTGTAGAGTCAGCTCGAAATCATAGCAACCCTATGGCAACACATGGCCATGTCCTGCCCCACCATCACAATTGTTACCTATCAGCCTATTGTTGTAGCCACTGAGTCAATCCAGGTTCTCTCTTTAACTGACCCTCCACTTTAATAAGCATCATGTTCCAGGGGCTGATCTCTTCTTACAAGATTACCAAAGTATGTGACATGTCTTTCCCAATCCTCAATTCTATCCTCAATTCTGAGGGAACAGTCTTGTACTTCTTACAAAACAGGTGTTTGCTGTTGTTGTGCCCACCTTTCTCTCCCCCATCGTCATGACGTCACCCTCCTACGTCTTCTCCTTCGGTGAGAAAACCATTTTTCTTTTTTCCTTTATAATAATGGTGTCATGAAATATTTATTCCTATGATATTGACTAAATTTGCTGAGCATGTCTTCCAACTTTTTCCATGCCATGAGGTGTTTAATAGTATCGTCATTTTTGCAGGGATGCATAATATTCCATTGTGTGTAAGTACTAGTTTATTTATCCATTCCTCCGGTTGTTTATTATTTCTTTTATTATCATAGAAATTGCTGCAATAAACATCTGTTAAGTTTTGTTCTTTATTTCTTGGGGGAATATACCAAGTAGAGACCCTACAGGGTCATATGGTATTTCTATGCACATTTTTTAAGGGAAGCAATAAACTATTTTCCTTAGTGGCTGTTCAATTCTTTAACCCCATGAGCAATATGTGATCATTCAACACATCCTCTCTAGCATTTATTTTGTGTTTCTTTGAATTTTGTTAAAAATGCCAGCAAGAGACTCATCATTTTAATTTGAATTTCTCTTATAACTAATGATCATGAGCATTTCTTCATATGACTGTTACCTATGTGGATGTAATCTTAAGTACATTGTTCATGTTTTGTGCCTATTTTGATTGGATTATTTGTGTTTTTATTTTAATGTTGCAGTTTTCTGTAGATTTTAAAAATTAGTCCTTTATTTATCATTGTTAAATTTTTTTTTTCTGAATCTGTGTATGCTAATTTTGATGAATTCTGTGGATAGATATAAGTATCATGTCTTTAGAAAGTACTAGATCTTTATTTTTTTTCTTCTGCAGTGTGAATGTTTTTCATTATGTTTGGTCGTATATTCATGTATTCATGTCTTGCTTCAGGCCCTTAAGCTTGTCCCTATTTTTTTCATTTATGATTGTTATAGTTCTTATATTTAAGTCTTTTGGGCTTATATTTAAGCCTTTAATCCATCTTGAGTTTATCTTTGCACATGGTGTGTTATGCTATCTGTTTCATTCTTTTGCAGTCAGGGATCCAAAATTTCCAGCATCATTTATTGAAAACACTATCTCTTCTCTATTTAATCTCTTTTTGTCCCTTATTAAAAATTGAGTCTGTAATTGTTAATTGTAGTTCTAAGCTCTCTGTTACAATCCATTAGTCCACTCTCTATTGTACAGATATCAAACTGTTTTGATTTGTATATTAGCTTTCGGAGTTAGGAGTGAAAGTTCTTCACTTTGTTTTAGTTTTTCCTTTCCATATGAAATTGGTAATTAGTTCTACAATCTCTTTGAAAAATTTTGTTGGGACTTGGAACAGGATTGTTTTGGATTTATATAGTGTGCTTTCAGTAATATAAATATTTTCACTAAGTCTGCCTATCCAGGATCATGGGACATTTTCCCATTTATATCATTCTCTATTGGCTTCTTGCACAAGTATTGTTTAGTTTTCTGTATAAGACATTTGTTTCTCTGGTTTGATTTTATCTTTGGGATGGTTATACACATGGTATTGTTCTGTTAATTTCATTTTCAAAGTCCTCGTTCTAAATATGCAAGAATCCAATTTAATTTTATTAGTTAATTTTATAGGCTGATGCAATGCCAAATATTTCAATTAGTTCTAGCATTTTAAAAATTAAATCTTTGGGATTACTATATATAAAATCATGCTGTCTTCAAATCAAGGGAGTTCTACTTATTTGCCACTTTGGATATTTGAAATACCTTTTCATGTCATAGTTTATATAGTTATAGCTCTGTCTAAGAATTCTAGGGCTATATTAAATAAGGGCAATCTTGTCCAGTTCAGAGAGAGGATGCTTTCAATTTCTCTTTATTGAGTGAACTGCTGGTCATAGATTGTACACATATGGTCATTATTATGGTCAGGGATTTACCTTCTATTTATAATTATTGAATATTCTTATCACAAATATATGTTGAATTCTATTTAATGTATTTTATCCATTGATTGATATAATCATATGGTTCTGTTCTTTTGTCTTATTTATATGATGGAATACATTTATTGTTTTTCTAATACTGAATCTTCATTTTATACCTAGTATGAATGAATTTTAATATATCAAAATGTATTATTTTTCAATGTTTATTTTTGAATTCTGTTAGCTAGAATTATATTGAAAATTGTGATATTTATGTTAATAAGAAATATTGGTCTGTGGTTTTCTTTTCTAGTTTGGTGATGTCTTTGTCTGACTGAGGTATCAGGGTAATAATTGCTTTTTAAAATTAATTTGATAGTATGTTATCCTGCACCATATTCTAAAATAGTAGGATTGGTGTTAACACTTCTCTAAAATGATCGGTGGAATTCCTTAGTAAAACTATCTGGTCCTAGATTTTTTAATGTTGGGAGTTTTAATCATCACCAGACCTATTTCTTCTTGGACTATAGGTTTATTAAGGATTGTTCTGCATCAATGCACATTGATTTATGTAGGCAATGTGTTTCAATAAAAATGTACATTTTTTTCTAGATTTTCAAATTTGTTGAAATATTTTTTTCCAAACTATTGTGTAATTACTTTTTTTAAAATGTGGTTGGTTCTGTTGTCATCCATTTCATTTTTTATTTGTAATACTTGCTTTTTCTTAATTTCCTTTGTTAGGCTTGTCAAGACATCAATTTTTTTGTCAGTGGTTTATCAATTTTGGCAATACTTTTGAAGGATCAAAATCTAGTCATTGATTTTTTCTTTTTTAATTCTTCATATTCATTTATTTATGTTTTAGTCATTTCTTTTCTTCTAGTGTCTGCGGATTTATTTTGCTGATCCTGTTCTAATTGTTGAATATATGATGTTAAGGTGTTTGTTTTAATTCTTTCTGATATATACACTTATTTTTATAAACCTCTCGCTGAGTAGTTATTTATATGTCCCATATGCTGTTTTATTTTCATTGTCATTTGTTTCATGGTTTTTTAATAGCTCTATTTTGTTGCTTTGTTTTACTCTGTCTTGTTTTTGTGCTTATTATTATCTCTGCAGGTCTGTCTAGATAAGATATGTGGGATAAACAATCTGGAGGAGAAAACAATGGGCTCGATGGTTCCGGGGGGACATGGGAGGAAAGGAAGTGGTGTTAATGAACTGAAATACAAGAGAACAACAAGTGATCCAAAATTGATGGCGAGGAGAGTGTAGGAGGCCTGGTAGGGCTTGATGAAGGGCAATGTAACCGAGAGGAATTACTGAAACCCAAATGAAGGCTGAACATGATAATGAATTTGTTTGCTTTTCATTTCACTGAAAGTATCCTTGTCCCCTCCAAAGCAAATGATACGATAGTGTTCATTATCTTCATTCTAAACAAAAACCAAACCAGATGGCATTGAGATATTTCCAAATGATCATTATTACATGTGTTCCACAGTAGAATTCCATGTTATCTGATTTTCAATAGTTTGTGATCTGTTAGAGGAGTTCTGGTGGTGTACTGGTTAAGCATGCACCTGATAACAGACAGGTCAACGGCTCCACTAGAGAGAGACATGGCAGTCTGTTTCTCTAAAGAGTACAGTTCTGGAAATCTTGTAATACTCTGTCTTATTGATAGCTATGAATTGGAATGGACTCGTTATACTGTTTGTTTATTAATTAATGTGTTTCTTTGCTTGATTATTCTTATGTATCTACATTGTGGAGCTCTTTCAGAAGTAGACTGCTAGAATATTCTTATAAGATTCGTCTGAGTGAATTCAATTAGTCAATTATCAGACTAATCAACCATTTGCACCATTCTGGGACTCTACATCACTCTGTTGATTTAGGTCTTGTTAGGTGCCACGTTTAATTCCTACTCACATTGAAATTATGAATAACAAAACCAAATGTTGTCTTGTCCGGTTCCATCTTCTAAATTGTTGCTATCAATGTATCCATTCCCAGAAGAAAGATGGGACTTTCTATTCCCATAAACAGTTACAATCTCAGAAATCCACAGAGGCAGGTCTGCCCTGCCCTGTTGCATCACCATGAGTTGGAATTAACTTGGTGGCAGTGAATTGGTTTTTGTATGTATCCATTCAAGGAGCCCTGGTGTTGCAGTGGGTTATGTATTGGGCTACCAATTTCACGTCAGTGATTAGATCTCATTAGCCATTCAATGGGAGAAAATTGAAGTTGCCTATGGCCATAAAGATTTACAGTCTTAGAAAACCTAGGGCTCAGTTGTCCTCTGCCCTATAGTGTTGGTATGAATTGAGATTGACTTGATGACAGTGGGTATGGATCCATTCTAGGAGACCTGATCACGTAGTGTGTTAGACAGGGTTCTCTAGAGAAACAAAACCAGGACACAGATGTTTTAGATAGATAGATAGAGATATATATAATAAAGGATAGATATATACACTGCTAATGAATATAACAGCTAATTAGACCACACAGCAGTACAGAGGGTTCAGTTCAATTCATTTCCATGGAACAGTTAATATGCTTGAAGTGCTTCAACTCAGAAGTGCTGTGGGTTCAAGCACACAGCCGAGTCATCTGTAGGGCAATGCAGACAGTCAAACAACACTGCGAGTCACCAACAGTCAGCATCGCAGGAGCTTAGTGAAGCAGGCCCATATGGAATATGGAACTCAAGCAGTGCAAGACGACAGGATCTGACAGCCTCAAGCTCAAGCAATATATATACCAGCAGTGTGGAGAAGCAGGTCTCAAAGGAACCTCAAGCTCTAGTGACATGTTCCATGAGTTGGCTGACCCACAGGTATTATGGCACAGAAGTTGAGACAGAGAACTTGCTGAAGCAGCCACATGCTGGTCCAATCACCAGAGAGCAAGAGAGAGAGGGGTGGGGCTTGCTGAGCCATTTATCTCTTTGCTCTCCAATCAAACTGCAACCTTATTAATCCCACATATTCCTATTGACCAGACTGGAACAATAAACCTACCTATTACACATAGTGTATTGAGTGTTTGGCAGACAATCGCAGGGTTGGTATTTTAAACCCACCAGCCCTACCTCCATGAGAGAAAGATGACATGGTCTGCTTCTATAATGAATTATTTCTCAGAACCCTCTAGAGGAGTCCTACTCTGTCCTACAGGGTCACTATATATGCCAGAATCTACTTGATGAGAGTGGGTTTGGAGTATGCCCAGTAAAATATGGATATAGAAATACATTCAGGGGAATGTCAACAAATTCAAGTCAGATTCCAAAAAGGATATGAATGATGTTTATCATTGTTGGTGTCAGAATCGTAGCTGAGAGAATAGAATAGCAGAAAGATGCCTGTGTTTTAATGACTTGGAAAAGGCATTCAGCTGTGTGGATCATAAATTATGGGTAGAATTTTGAAGAAGGGTATTGTAAAACCCTTAACTGTGCTCATGCAGAAACAATACATAGATCAAGAAATAGTACAAGCAAAACAAGAGGGTACTGTATGGTTTAAAAATCATAAAAAGTGTGAGTTATGATTATATCTTTTATTCAGATTTATTTAATCTGTTTGGTGACCAAATAATTTGAGAAGCTGGAATAGAGAAAGAAGAACTGGCATCAGGTTTACAGGAAGACTCATTAACAATTTGTCAGTGCCACGATCCTGCTTACTGAAGCAAAGAGTACTTGAAACACTGGTTGATAAAGATCAAAGACTATAACCTTTAGTATCCATTACCCCTCAACCTCAAGAAAACAAATATCCTCACAACTGGTACCATATATTGTAGCAAATATTGAACTTATCAAGTATTTAATTTTAAATAAAACCTCAATCAATACCCCTGGAAGCAGCAGTCAAGGAATCAAACAGCATATTGCATTGGGAAAATGTTCAAAAAAATTCTTTATAGTGTTAAAAGAAAAAGAATATTTGGAAACTGATTGTAGTAGTAAATTTGCAATCCTGCTGAACATCCCTATGAAATGATTTTATATATGTATTAATCCCAATTAATAAAAATAATAATGAATTTAAAATACAACAGGAAGTTTCCATCACAATTCATCCTGTCAGTAAATTGAAGGGAAAAAATGTACAACAACAACAACAGAAACAACAAAGATGTCACTTTGAAGATAATGGTGTGCATCATCCAAGCTCTGTTTGCTTTTGTTTGCTTGTTTGTTCTTTGCCAATCACTTCAAATGCTTGCTAAAGCTCGGGGACAAGCAAAGAAGAATCTAGGAGAATCTTTTCCTTTGAATTATGATGTTAATTTAAAAAGATTATGTATAAAGTAGATTGGTAGGACAACCACACAAATCTGTGTTGGAAGAAATACTCCAGAATGCTCCTTAAAAGGGCGGGTGGCTGGACTCCTCAAGTGATTTTGTTGTCAGGAGAAACCAAGCCATGGAGAAGGAGATTATGTTTGGCAAAGTAGAAGGTCAGTAAAAAAGTGAAGAAAGAAAAATAGTCAGTGAAATGGGTTAACACAGTGGCCACCAAGTAATCACAAACATAAGGATTAGTTTGAGCATTTCATTCATAAGGTTACTCTGAGTGGGAATTGACTCACAGACATCTAATAAAAATAGATGATGTTACTATTGTGTCAATAATATCCACCTATGGCAAATTATGAGACCGTCATGGAAGTCTCAACCCTCGCTTCCTTATCACTTTTCCTGGATTTTCCTGGTATTAAAGAGTCAGCCCTAAAGATTTAGAAGTTTAGTTTGGAAGTTAAATTTGCAATTCCCAATAGCTTCTTTTTCCTAGCGCTGGGGGAAAACCATGTTCACTTCATGCTCATGGGAAATGTGGGTACCTGGAAGTAATACTAAAATTTAGTTCATTTAGAAATTTTATAAATCATGTGAGGGCTGAAGCTGACCTCAGGCAAGGAGGGTGCTCTTCCTGACTCTTTAGAACCCCTGGTAAGGTAAAGCAATGCAGGACTCTCTCATCTGTGTCATAGGCTAGAACTTAGCTGAACAATGGTGAGGCAAGAAAATTCTTCAGAAAAAACAAGTTTAGGAAAAGTTTTTTTAAGACAAAGATCTTTGTATGTAGCCCCTGAAGAGACAAACTTTGTGTCAGCAGCAGGCATATTGACTTTGTTATGGGTTGAGACAAAGCTGCCAATTCCTTGAGAATTTTTTATGGGCTTCTCGTTTATCTCATTATAACAGAGAAAGCAAATGGGAAAAAAAATGTTGAGATGGTAGGTACATCAGCCCAATATTATACTTAAATCTTAGCAATCTCTGATATTTGAGCATTGTTTTATGCTGATCAAAACAGGCTTAAATACATAATTTCATTTCATATTTACAAAACCCTATCAGATACACTTTTCTTAATGGCTAATGTAATGATTACAGATATTGGAAATTAGACTTATATTCTATTTTTATTTCCATAAATTCATAGTAAATTCTTTGGAGAAATTAATTGAGCATTCTCAGCTTGTTTTCCTGCCTATGCTACTTTAAGACTCACATAAAGATTAAATGAATACTGCCTGAAATGCAGCTAATGTACTTGTTAATTACTTAATTTATGTTGATTTCAAATTTATGTAAAGAAATAGAGTGGTAATGTATAATACTGGTGCAAAATGTTATACACGTATGTTTGTTATTCCCCCAAAAAGATATATTTCTTCTTCCCCATTCTATCTTTTTCATCCTATAGTTATGTAATGAACTTAATGCTGACAGTTCACCTGGAAAATTAAATATAAACAAGAGATTTTTATTTTAATATATAAAAATGTGTTATGTGTATAAAATATATTCTATATATTATACATCCAATATAAGATTAAATATAATCAGGAAATTATTCTGCATTTGGAGTTGCAATTTATTTATACTGATGTCATTTGTTGTCTTAAACTTATATTTATGCTATTAACCAGATAAATAATAACACTCACTTATTTTTTTTCTTTCTTCCCTTTCTTAATTCATTCATTGGATCAAGAGGCAAATATATGAAAGGCCTAATACCTACCCAGTAGGAATTTGTCATATATTAGAGGAAGATAGGCAAAAACATACACTACAATATGAAAAAAATTAGAAGACAGGTAAGTGCACATAACAGGTAAAGGGCACTGTGGATCGGTGTTATGATGTTTCAGGAAGTGATACAAATAATCCAAGAGAAGCTGATATGTTAGTAGTATATTCTATTTTAATCAAAGAGTTATAAAGTATTTTTATGGATAAAGAAATGTCATAAAGAACAATCAGACAGGCTTATTGTTTTTGTAGATTAAGTAGACTGACATTTCTTCACTCAGAGAATATGGGAGAAGGTATTTCAAAAAACTGGATTCATTTCTTAATATTTTATATAATCAAAGATCACCGCTCATTAGTATTTCTTGGTTTGGATTTTTGCTGATGGATGCTATTGCAATTGTTAGGCACTTTTAATATACTTACCATGAACTATTTAGGCAATAAAACATTGAATATACTGAGATTATTTAAGAAACTCAAACCAGTGATAAAGATAAACACACTCCACCTATAATCCATTCTATTTTTCACCCAATTTTAGACCTCCCCGAGGTGGCCATACAACTTGTAAAATTAGATTACGTATTTATAGAATAACATAAGTATGCTTATATTGAATGTTTTACAGTTTATGGACACATTTTAATACTGATAGTAAAATGTATTACTCTGGCTTCTTCATTTTTTAAAAAATTGGATATTTTCTATATCAGTTTATTAAGTTTAGTTTCTTTATTGTAATTGCTGCTAAGGAGTCTAAATAAAGATATACCATAGGCCAGTGGTTCTCAACCTTTCTAATGCTGTGGCTCTTTAATACAGTTCCTCATGTTGTGGTGACCCCCAACCATAAAATTATTTTTGTTGTTACTTCATAACTGTAATTCTGCTGCTGTTATGAATCATAATGTAAATATCTGATGTTCAGGATGTATTTTCATTGTTACAAATTGAACATAATTAAAACATAGTGATTCATCACAAAACAATATGTAATTATATATTGTGAAATATTTATATCTAATGACAAATAAATGAAATTTTGTCCTGAAGCATGGTGTAACATGGGTAGCAGTCTTCATGCGGGATACTCGTATTGGGCGTTATCTACATGTGGGGGAACCCACCTGGAGATAGATAGAGGAGTAGTGTCTTACTTCCTAAGACCATGGGAAATATTTGCTTTCCAATGGTCTTAGGAGAACCCCATGTAAGGGCCATTAGACCCCCAAAGGGGTCACGACCCACAGGTTGAGAACTGCCACCATAGGCTTTTATTTAGCTAGTTTTTTATTGGCCATTTAATTGATTCTTTTTAAAAAAAATTTTTAGGAAATTTTCAATTAAGATTATTGTACATGCTGCCATACACATTGATGAAAATTTCTCTCCTGGTGGCAACCAGTTAATTGTACTGCAAAAAAATTATTTTTAATAACATTGGTTGCTACATAATTTTCTTCTAAAAGCTGTGTCAATTCACAGTCGTATCATTTTTGTACACGACATGGCATTTATCCCAAAACTCATTAGCACTTATTGTCATTAATTTTGATATCGTGATGTCTAAACCTGTATATTTATATATAGATATATTTTAATTTTATGATTCCAAGGGAGGATTAGATTTATTTAAAGTTAATTATACAGTTGAATTCACTTCTTTGTTTATTTCCTTTTCACATAACCCATACATTTGCATTCTATCCAGAAACATTAATATTGTCAATGACATGATAATATTTATTGTACAAAGGGATAGAACAAATGAAAAAAGTGAAAAGTAAAGCATAGGAGAAGGATAGGAATTGTGATGCAACCACATATATAAATAAAATGAATTCAAGAATGAATTTAAGCAGCATTCAGTTAAAGGCCAAAACAGGTAAAGAATGTAAAAATATCTTAAACCAATGAGATCATGAATAAACATGGAGGTTGACTAAAGTAAGATTGAGATAGATATTTGCTTGGCGATGGTAATTTTTAAAAAGCCATAATAAGGGTATTTTCTAATATGAAACACATCTTAATCTGCCTCTATCCTTACATAAAAATGCACATCAAAGAAGCCAGTTGGTTATAACAATTAGGTTTGAGGGCCATGCAATCAGAGTGTTTGAGCTAAAATTAAGGAAGCCACTTACTGGTTGTTTTACCTTATACAAGTAATTGCAACTCTCTTCGTCTGAAAATTGGGATTGAATTTCAAAAAATTCATTACAGTAACTGCTCTCAAAAGGCAATAGACTAGTAGAAAGTTCTTAGAAATGTTAGCTTTTACATTATTACATAACTTCACAATATTTGGGATTCACAGTATACTCACTTCAACTTGAACTATACTGTGATTCAGAACTGCTATTCCTAAACCTTCCTAAGGACTTCTTGACCAGCATGTCCAATTATTTTCTTGCCTAAAATAGAATGTCCACCCCTAGGAACATTGAAAGCCGACTTGTCAAGTAAACTGAAAGTGAGTATGAAACTTTAAAGACAGATTAAAGGCAAAAAAAAGTTCTTCTTAAAATTATAGACCAAAATGTATGTTTAATTGTTTATTTCAATCTTGATTAATTGAACACTGCCTTAAGGGTCATTTTCCTTGATCTCCTGAAGACCTGGTGGTGCAGTGGTTAAAGTGTTCAGCTGCTAACTAGAAAGTTGATGTTTAGAACCCACCAGCTGAAACACAGTGGAAATATGTGTTGGTTGACTTCCATAAATATTTCTGGCCCTGGAAACAGTATAAGGTAGTTCTACTCTGTCCCATAGGGTTGCTGTGGGTAGGGTCCAACTTAATGGCAAACGGTTAATTTTGCTGTTTTTCTTTGAAACAAGGAATTTATATTTTACACATATCTATAATAATAGACAAAACAAGCGCATGGAGTGTCTCAGAAAAAATATCTTTTGTTTCTAAAAAGAAAAAAAGTAGTTGATAGGTAGCTAGATTTAGGGACAGGGGGTTTTCCCTCCCACGCCTACAAAGGAACCCATAGAGGAGGTTAAGACATCAGGCATTAAACCCCCATAAAGACCTCAAACTGAGCATGTTCATACTTAAGCCCCCAGCCAGGTGGGAGGTACACCTGCGTGCCCAAACTAGGCCCAAGCTCATGACATCACCTAGGTGGGCTTAACTCAGCCAATGGGGTCAAACAGTGCCATCAACCACGACTGTCCAGCCAGAGGTCTGAAATATCCTGGCTGTGGGAAGGCCTTGCTTGCTCTTACCTTGTTCCTGATCAGAGGGTCTCCCTCCCCAGCGCGGGCACACGTGTGTCCACTCTAGGCCTCCTCGGGACCCTACACCTTCTTGGCCTGCATGCTCTTAGCTTCTAGGGTGCTTGGGCTTCTGGCCTTCTGGGACCCATACCCCAACCCCACGTTCCGCATGTATGGGTGTTCTTTTCCACATGGTTGTTCATGTCCAGTTGTGAACCCCAGTGCAGCTTGGCAAGCTTCCCAGAAATAACATGTACTCTTTGAGACAGGAAAACCTGAAACTTGTCATCTCCTTCATAAAAACACACTTGGATCACACAACATGCTTTGGCGTGAATTCTTTCAGCATGCAAAGCAAAGAACTGGGGTATAAGTCACTCCAGAAACCTAACATAGTTTATTGAGGTTTCAGTATATTTTAATAGTTTTAAGATATAGTATTTTGATAATCTTAAGAAACAGAGTAAGTTTAATCAGCATAGTGCAGTATGACAGTGGAAGAAAGGATAAGTTAATGCAGAGAAAGCTTGCAAAAAGAAAACCAAAAAATCAAGAATCAAAATATATGTACAATTATCCACCTATTGTTGCTGTCAAATGTGATCAAGCTAATAATATTGCAGCAACCCTGTAGTACCCAGTATAATAGCCCCATATGGTCTGAGGCGTAATGTTTGTGGGAACAATGGCAAGGGCCTTTTCTCTCTCCAAGAAACACTGGTGCTGGTAGACCAGCTCCCTTTAGGCTAGGAGCCCAGGTTCTAACCATTGTACCACCAGGATTCCCTACACTGCTTAAGGATGGCTAAATCAAATAAAGTAACAACTGCTTGCTATGCAAGAAGGTAAGTCACAAAGAGTCGCTACAAATTCATAGAAACCATTATTAAATAAAAATATGAAAAATGTGAAATTACTATACCTGCATTGAGGTCTATACACATCTGAGGGAAATTTTTCTCTTTAACCCTTTAGGGAAGAACTCTGTGCTGCTTACTTCGCACCATGTAAACATTGGTTTGGCATTCTTGAGAGATTTAAATTGTGTTTCTTTAAAATGGCCTATGAGTTTGGGGAACAAAAGAAGTCTGAAGGACAAAGATCAGGGCTGTAGTGTGGACGGTGTCAGGTTTCCCAATGAATGCCTGTTGGGAAGCCCTTACTAGTACCCTCCAAGCATGAACAGGTTCACTGTCATGAGAGAAAAAAGATTTCTTGGCATCTTTTCCTGATTGCTTTCTAACCAATGAAACTTTCAATTTTTTGAAAACTTCTTTATATTAAGGCCCCTTGATCACCGGTGTTCTTTGATATATCTATTAAGATTACTTCTTTTAAAGAAAAAGAAAAAATATTCCTATAATTTTGTGCTGAATCCTCTGCCTTGAATTTAACTGATCTGGGAGACACCTTTAAAAGCATTGTTTTGATTGGATTCTCTCTGGAGGACCTCCCTATGTGCTTTCATATGTATGTGAAACAATGGAAAAGACAACTTGTATCAGGGTCACCTTAGTACCCAAAATGATACCTTCAAATTTAGCCCTTTAAAGTGATCTTTTGTAGCAGTTTTGCTCACTGCAAAACATTGTTTGATTTCTTGATTCCTGCTTCCAGGACATTTATTGTTGATCCAAGCAAAATTATCATACACACACACACACACACACACACACACACACACACACCATCAAATGACAGAAAAAACAACTCTGTCTCAGAGTAAGAACAACCAGAATGCTCATTGGGAAAGAGGAGAGGTTTATGTACTTTGGACATGTTATCAAATGACCCAGAGACTGGAGAAAGGCCTCATGGCTGGTACAGTATACAAAAAAGATGGTGCAGGATTAGGCCATGTTCTGTTCTGTTGTACAGGGAAACAGTATGAATAAAATCAGACTTGAGAGCACCTAACCACAAACATCCTTACAAGAATTAAGGCAAGTGTATTACTGAGAGAGCTTCTCTATTTGAAGATGTTTTGTTTATAACAAATCCATGCATGTAAACACTGGGATATGTATAAATTGTCACCTATCTGTGTTGTTAGATGCTGTTGAGTTGATTCTCACCCATAGTGACCCTATGTACCACAGAATGAAATAACTTGTGGTCTTGCTCCATGCTCATAATGGTTTTTATGTTGAGCCCATTGTTGCATCCACTGTGTTGACCCCTCTTGTCAAAGACATTCCTCTTTTTGGCTGCCCCTCCACTTTACTAAGCATAATATCCTTTTCCAGGGATTGGTCTCTCCCAATAAAATGTCCAAAGTGCGTGGCATGTAGTCTCATCATCCTTGCATCTAAGGAATAATCTAACTGTATTTCTCTATGATATGAATATTCTTTTGTCAAGAGATGGTAATTTTCATATTCTTTGCCTGTACGATAATCACACACATGGATTCTTCTTCCGTCTTTCTTATTCAATGTCAAACTTTCACATGTATATGAGACCACTGAAAACACCATGTCAAGGGTCAGGCACACCTTAGTCCTCCAAGTAAGGTCCTTGCTTTACAATACTTTAAAGAGGTCTTGTGCAGAATTACTCAAAGCAAGGCATCTTTAGATCTCTGACTGCTGCTTCTATGAACAGTTATTGTGATTCCAAGCAAGACAAAATCTTCGCAATTTAATCTTTTCTCCATTTGTCATGATTTTACTTATTGGTCCAGGGTCAGGATTTTGATTTTCTTTATATTGAGTTGTAATCCACACTGAAGGCTGAAATCCTAGATCTTCATCAGCAAGTGCTTCAAATTCTCCTTATTTTTACCAAGTAAGTTTGTATCATCCGCATATTGCAAGTTGCTAATAAGCCTTCCTCCTATTCTAATGCCACATTCTTCTTCATATAATACAATTTATCTGATCATTTTCTCAGAATAAAGTTTGAGTAAGTATGGTGAGGGGATACAATCCTAATGTAAATTTTTTCATGATCTTAAGCCATGCAATATTATTTTGTTCTAGTTGCATGACCAATTCTTGATCTGGCTTAACATGAGTCCAATGAAGTTCTAGAATTCCAATTATTCTCAAGGCTATCCATAGTTTGTTATGGACCACACAATTGAATGTTTTAGCATAGTCAATGAAACAAAAGGAAACATCTTTCTGGTATTCTTTGTTTTCAGCTCAAACCATCTGACATCAACAATGAAATGCCTTGTTCCGCATCCTCTTCTGAAACAAGTCTGAACCCTTGACAATTCTCTTTCAATATAGTGTTGCAATAATTATTGGATGATTTTCAGCAGAATTTCACTTGCATGTGATATCAATGGTATTTTTCTATAATTTGAACATTCTGTGCGGTAACCTTTCTTTGAAATGGTTGCAAATATGGATATTGTCCAGTCCCTTGGGCAAGTAGCTATTTACAAATTTCTTGGCAGAGACAAGGGAGTGTTTCCAGTGGATCACCAGCTTGTTAAAACATTTCCATTGGTAGTCTGTCAATTCCTGGAGCCTTTTTTTTTACACTGCTTTCAGGGCAGCCTAGACTTCTTCCTTCAATATCATTGGTTCTTGCTCATATTCTCTCTTGAATTGGTTGACCGTCCATTAGTTTTTTGGCTACAGCAACTCTGTGTATTCTTTTCATCTACTTTTGATGCTTCTTGGCATCAGTCAATATTTTGCCCATGTCCTTCAATATTGCAACTGAGGATATTATTTTTTTTCTTTAGGTTAGTTAAGGTATGTTGAGTGTGTTCTACCTTTTTTGTGTGTTTGTTTGTTTTCTAACCCTAGTCTTTGCACATTTCATTATAATTTTTTACTTTGTCTTTCTAAGCTGTCCTCAAAGTAGAGTCAACCTTAGAAACTTGGATGAAGTTGAGACATGACATCTACTTTTCAGCCATTAGTTTCAATGTGTCAAGTCTACTCTTGGAATGGTTTCTGAATTTAAGCATTTCTATTATTGCCCTTGAATGTATTGTACTTAAAGAGAAACAAAGAAATGATAAACTGAAAGACCTGCACAGAATAAATGAAACTTGGTAAGACAAAGCTTTATAATGGAATGAGCAATGACCTGGAACTAGAAAATAGAAAGGAAAGAATACAATCAGAATTGCTTGGGCTAAAAGAATTGAAGAAAAATTCAAATCACCAGTTGTAGTATTCAAAATTCTATGTGCAAAATATTGAAGGATGTCAGAAACATCCAAAGAAGATGGGAGGATACACAGAGATAGAGTTTCAAAGAGAATTTATTGGTTGACAATCAAAAACTTGAGGAGGTGGTGAATGATCAAGAACTAATGGTGGTGAAGGAAGAAGTCCAAACTGAACTGCATGCATTGGGGAAAAAGCAAGGCTCTAGGACTTGTCTGAATACCACTTGAAATACTTAAAGTTTAAAGGTGGGGAACCTTTTATTCTGCCAATAGCCATTTATAAATTTATACAATCATCCAAACATTTAAATAACTAAGCTTCTCTTTGGTGAGGCATGTGATGGTAGCTGGTATCGATTATTTCTTGGGGCTTATATGTCGCTCGGGCAGACATCCCCCAACCCTGGGTCTTAAACAAATTAATGCAGAGCTGCAGGTGCCATTAAAATTGCATACAGCTACCTGGCCAGCTGGCTGAAAGAGATCAATATTCATACCCATTCCAAAGAAAGGTTGTCTAACCGAATGAAGAAATAAACTAACAATGTCATTAATATTGCACATACCTAAAATTTTGCTGCATGCAATTTTAAAATGGTGGCAATAATAAATTGACAGGTAATGGCAAAAAATCAAACCAGATTCCAAAGCGGTCATGGCATAAATGATTATCGCTGTCGTCTGATGGGTATTGGTGAAAGCAGAGAACCACAGAAAGATGTTTATGTGAGTTTTATTGACTATGCAAAGACATTTGTTTGGGTGTATCATAACAAAGTATGAATAATATTTTGAAGAATGAGCCATCCAGAACACTCATTTGTACTCATGCTGAACCACAAGAAAGATCAAGAAACAGGCATCTGTTATTTAAAAAAGAGGAAAGGGGTGTGGCAGTGTTGAATTCTTCACCATCCATAATCTTTTGTATTCTGAGCAACTAACTTGAGCTGTTGTTAGATGTCGAGTCTGATTCATAGCACCCCATGTACAATGGAACAAAGCACTGCCTAGTCTTGGGCTATCCGCACAATTGTTCTTATGTTTGAGCCCATTGTCGCAGCCACTGTTTAATCTATCTTATTGGGGGCCTTCCTCTCTTTCACTGCCCCACCACTTTACCAAGCATGGTGATCTCTCCAGGTACTGGTCTCTCTTGATAACATGTCCAAAGTACATAAGAAGAAATCTTGTCATTCTTACTCTGTGAAAAAGAATGTGGTGTCAGGATTAGAGGAAGACCCATTAGCAACTTGTTATATATGAACAATACAAGCTTGCTTACTGAAAATGAATAGATCTTGAAGCACTTACATAGTTAAAAATAAAAGACTATAGTCTTCAGTATGATTACATCTCAATATCAGGAATAAACATCCTCACAACTACACCAGTAAGCAATGCCATAACAAATGAGGAAAATATTACAGTTGTGTAGGATTTCTTTTTTCTTAGATTCACAATCAATACTCATGAAAACATCAGTCATGAAATCAAAGTGCACATCACATTGGGCAACTTAGCTACAAAATATCTCTTTAAAAGCAAAGTTGTGTTGAAAGCAAATATGTCAATTTTAAGATCTTAAGACTAACATGCAGCTTACCATTGCCATGGTTTTATCATTTGCCTCGCGCACATTGAGATTCTGGACAATGAAAAAGAAGGCCACAGAATTTATTCCTTTACACTACAGAATTGGTGGAAAAGGTTTAATATATAGTAGATGAGTAAAACTGTCTTAGAAGAAGTTTAACTAGAAAGCTCCTTAGAAGCAAGGGTAGTGATCTCAGGTATTTTGGATATTATCAGGTAGGATGAACTCCTAGAGAAAGGTACCATGCTTGATAATGTGGAAGTTGAGTGAAAAAGAGGAAAACTTTCAATTAGATAGATTGACACAATGGCTAAAACAACGGCTCAAAAATGTCAATTTTTCTGAGGCTTACACAGGATTAGGGGGTGATTTGTACTTTAAACTGACAATAATATATTTAGAGAACGGAGTGAAGCATTTTAACTCAGAGGTTGTAATTATATTTTTTCTTATGTTTTGGGCTGCCTGTGCTTAGGAATAATACACTGTTTATGGCTACTGTGGCATAGTGGTATGGGTTGGACTGCTAACCTCAAGGTCAGCAATTCAAAACCACCAGCCAGTCCCTAGGAAGAAAGACAAGGCGTCTATTCCCATAAAGAGTTAAAGTCTTGGAAATACACAGGGGCAGCTATACTTTATCATTTTGAGTATATCTATATAAATTACACTGCAAATTCTTTTAAAAAAGCACATACAAGGCAAAACATTAGTACACATTGTTGTAACTGTTCTGTTTTGGATAAGGAGATTCACAAAGCTCGATCTACATTCTCAAAGTGGCTCTACATAAAGATAATAAACTAGATGTTACATTTCTCACTGAAGATTCTCTCAAAAATTGATTTAGGTGTTACCCTTTTAGAGAGAGGGGAAAAGAAAAGTATTAAGTGGCATCCTGTCAGATGATGAAATACTTTTTATCAGAATATTTGCAAGCATTGCAATTATTCAGTGGCCTGCACTTGCTTGCATTTTGGATTGTTTTGCTGATCAGACATGCCAAAATTTATAAATGAAGTTTTTGTTTATCTTACAGGAAAATAAATGAAAAACAAGCTTAAACTGACAATTGTTATGTTATCCTATAATAAGACTGATGTTCACCCTTCAAACTTCATTCTCCTTGGCATTCCTGGTTTGGAGGCAGCCCACATCTGGATATCCATCCCCTTCTGTGTGGTCTACATTTTGGCCTTGCTGGGAAACTTATCCCTTTTATTTGTCATCAAGACAGATCCTAGCCTTCATGAGCCCATGTACCTCTTCCTCTGCATGTTGGCTGTGGCTGACCTTATTGTGTGCACCACAGCGGTGCCAAAACTACTCAGTCTTTTTTGGTTTGATGATGGAGAGATTCGCTTGGAAGCCTGTCTTACCCAAGTGTTCCTGATTCATTCTTGCTCCACCATGGAATCTGGGTTCTTCTTGGTCATGGCTTTTGACCGCTATGTAGCCATTTGTAATCCATTAAGACATTCAATGATTCTGACAAACACAGTGGTAAAGGGGATGGGTTTTGCTATTGTACTTCGGGGCACCGTGCTTCTCAGTCCTCACCCTTTCCTGCTGCGTTGGCTTCCCTATTGCAAAACCAATATAATTCCTCATACTTACTGTGAGTTCATGGCCCTCATCAAAATCTCCTGTGCTGAGACAAGAATTCGCAGAGCGTATAGTCTAATTGTTGCTTTCCTTACTGGAGGGGTGGACTTCATACTGATAATTTGTTCTTATATACTCATACTCCACACTGTCTTCCACCTCCCAACGAAGGATGCCAGGCTCAAGACGCTGGGTACCTGTGGCTCTCATGTCCTTGTCATCCTAGTGTCTTATACGCCAGCTTTCTTCTCTTTTCTCACTCACAGATTTGGCCACCATGTAGCTCCACATGTCCATATATTTGTAGCCAACATTTATCTTCTGGTCCCACCAATGGTGAATCCCATTATCTATGGCGTAAGAACCAAGAAGATACGGGACAGGTTCTTTAAAGTTTTTAGGTTTTCAAAGTCTCTGAACTAAACCCTCTTTGCTGGGGCATAATATCTGAAGAAAAATTTTCCAGTATCCATTTTAGAGTGTTTGGTTTTTTACTAAGCACCTCCTTTAATATCCAGATGATTAAGATTCTTCCGTGGAAAGTAATCTACACACGTCATATATGTTGATAACCTATAACATAATTATAGGTTATCAGAACTATTCACCAGTGCATAGGAAATTAGTATTTTAGATTGCTTAGAGACCATTATTTTAATTTAATTACAGTGATTACCAGGCATCACATATAAAATATATCATCTACTTAAATAATTGAATCTATAATTACAGAAAACATTAACCTGAACATATCCCACTTAGACATCAAGTTTATAGAAGAGAAGGGCTCAGAGAAATTGTATCTTGATTTTCACCTATCTTTCTTAGACTTTTTTGGATGACAAAAACATGTGGGTTCTTATTAGTTTTCTACTTACTCATACTTGACTGGTTTTTGTCTTTTTTGAGAGAAATTTTTTTTAACTCACTCATTACAATATGTGATGTGGGGTCCAGTAATTGTGTAATCTTTATTTTTCATAGCTTAAGGAATATGTGTGAGCTTTCCTTGAAGCTCAATATCTCTTTATTAAAATTAAAAGTTCAATTAATTTATTCATTAATGTTATAAGCTCAGTATTCCTTTCAAGACCTATATTTTTTAAAGTTTTATTCTCAAATTTTCTCCATAATTAAGAGTATTTAATCTGCACTTGTGTAGCATTTTATATGACATTTTGTCCTTTGAATTTTCCTGATTGTATATTTTTAATCCTCATTTGGTTTTTTAAGTACATAAAATTATTAATGTATTCAGTATTATTAAATATAAAAAATGTTAAAAGAACACACAATCGACCAAAGCTTGTTTTACTTCATATCATCCTTGTTGATAAAAGTTCAAAGCATAATGTCTCAGTTAAGCTCCAGCAAGCTATTTAGCTAACATATATAATAGTATGACAAAAACTATTTTAGGCTGTGAGATTAATATAAGATTACATATCAAGAATATGAATTATTTGAAAACAGATAGAAATCATGTTAGGCTTAAAAGAGGAAACAATGAAGATCAACAGTATAAACACGAGACCTTTGAATCATATTTATATTTTTGTCAGTAGATTTAGAAATGTCCTTCTTTTGCACTCAATTATTTTTCCTTGAATAATTTTTTTCTCAATTTCACACTTTAGAAATCTAAAAGTGCTAAAATCTTTGGAACCTATTAATTCAAACTTTAAAGTTTTCTTTTTTCATACTTTCTCTTGTTAAATATTTTACTTGCTACACTAAAGTCATTAGTTTTTCTTATGCCATTAGGTCTTCTGGAATGTCTTATTAGCTTAACGAAGCACATTGTTTTTACCTCACAGTAAAATATGTTTGAGACTGTGCTGGTCATAGAAAGGTCTTTGGTATGAAACCATCAGAGCAATGTCAGAGAAATATGAGACTGTATTCTTCCATAAAGATATAGCCATAAATCCTTGGAAATCCTATGGGACAGTTCTATTCTGTCTTAAAGGTTTGCCCTGAGTCAGAATCTACTCAATGGTCAGGAGTTTGGTTACTTATTTTATATTGTCAATCAAATTATCTCCAATTTGTAAATATCAATCACAATTGGTTCTAAACTATTTTATTTCATTTTGGTGTCATTCAGTTTTACATGGATGCATTTTTTAAAAGTGTTTTGTTGTTATTCTTTGTAGTCTGTTTTTTGTCTGTGAGCATCACTGAAACCTATTCACTCTGAGTGGCTCTGCCAGCAATGACATAGCTTCCGGCATCACAGTAACACACAAGCCACTACATGACTATACAATGGCAAGTGGTGAATATGAAGAAGGAATCAGCTGCCCACTTCAGAAGCAGTAGCTGCTGAAAATGTTATGCATGCTATGGACACAATGTCAGATACGGAATGCCTAATGAATGGAAGCAGAGCATTGTCTGAGAGAGTGCCAGAGGAGGGTCCCCTGGAGTCAGAAGGCACATGAAATGTAACTGAGGAGGAGCTCCTTTCTCAAAGAAGAGTCATCGAAGATGACAAGAGTGTGGGAATGGAGTCTCCAGGGTCTTAATTTGCTGATGGGTCACACCTGAATGTGAGCAGAAACAGCTGCAGAAATCTACTAATAATCAGAGCTTGGAATGCATGAAGTACTGTTGTGTCAGGTGCATCGAGTCAGTTCCTACCCATAAAGACCCTATGCACAGCACAACAAAAGACTTCAAAGTCATGCACATCTCCACAAATATTCCCACACTAGAGTACATTGTTGTAGCCATGGTGTCAATCCAAACAATTAAGGGACTTTCTCTTTTTTGCTGCCCCTCTATTTTACCAAGGATGCAGTCCTTCTCCAGGGACTGATCTCCCCTTACAACATGTCAAAGTATGTAACCGGAAGTGTTCCCAAGCTTGTCTCTAAGGAGCACTCTGCCTGTATTTCTTCAAAGACAAGTTTGATTACTTTTTGGCACTCTGTGGCACATTCAGTGTTCTTTGCCAGCAGCATAATTCCAATGCACTGATTCTTCTTCAGACTTCCTTATTCAATGTCCAACTTTTATATATGGATGAGGTAATCGCAAATTCTATGGCTCTGTCAGGTACACCTTAGTCCTCATGGTAGCGTGCTTGCTTCTCAATACTCTAAAGAGCTCTTGTGTCGCAGATTTACACAATGCAGTGCATTTTTTGATCTTTTGAGTGCTGCTTCCATGAGTATGATTGTGGATCCAAGCAGGCAAAATCCTTGACCAAAATTGTTGCCATTTATCATGATGTCACCTATTAGTCCAGTTGTGAGGATTTAGGTCATCTTTACATTGGGTTGTAATCCATACGGAAGGTTGCAAGCCTTAATCTTTATTAGTAAGTGCTCCAAGTCCTCCTCACACTCAGCAAACAAGGTTGAGTCACCTGCATGTCACGTTATTTGTAGGCCCTCCTCTAATCCTGATGCCTCATTCTTTTTCATATAATACATCTTCCCTGATGATTTGCTCAACATACAGATTGAATAAGTATGGTGAGAGAATATAACCCTGATATACACATTTCTTGATTTTTAAACCTAAACCATGCAATATACCCTTGCTCTGTTTTCAGAATTGCCTCTGATCTATGTATAAGTACAATATAAGCAAACTGAACTGTTTTAAAATTCCCATTTTTCTCAAACTTATCAATAGTTTACTACTTCGCAAGCTGATTGGGAGAGCTCTATATTCGTACCTATTCCAAAGAAAATGCTCAAAACATAGACCAATACCATGATATCACATTCACGTAAAATTTGGCTGAAAATCACCCAACAGCAGTAGTAGAAGTACATTAACAGGGAACTGCCAGAACAAGAAATATCACTCATGTCACATGGATCTTGGCTGAAAGTAGGGAAAACCAAAAATATATTACTGTTTTTTTTATTGATTATGCCAAGACATTCGACCGTGTGGATGATAACAAACTATAGATATCAAGAGGCATATTGCATGGTTTAAAATCAAGAAAGGTGTACATCAGTGTTGTAATCTTTTACCATACTTATTCAAACTGCATGCTGGGCAAACAATCAGAGAAACAGGATTATAAGAAGAATAATTTAGTAGCGGGATTAAAGGAAGGCTTTAATAACAATCTTCAATATGCAGACAGCACAACCTGTCTTGCTGAAAGTGAAGAGGACTTGCAAATCATGATAAATGGAGAAAAGATTAAATTCATCAAGGATTTTGTCTTACTTGGATCCACAATCAATGCTCATGGAAGCAGCAGTCAAGAGATTAAAAAAGAAGAAGAAGAAAGAATTGCATTGAGTAAATATGCTGCGCAAGACTTTGAGGAGTTACTAAGGAGTGCCTGACACAAGCCATGACATTTTCAATGACCTCATATGCACATGAAAGTGGATGTTGAATAAAGAAGATGGAGTAGGAATCAATGCATTTGATTTGTGGTGCTACAAAGAATATTGAGTCCCATGGTCTGTCAAAAGGACAAACAAATCTTTTTTGGAGTACAGCCACAGTGTTCCTTAGAAGTAAGAATGTCAGATCTTCATCTTACATATTTTGGGCGTGTTATCAGGTGATACTAGTCCCTGGAGAAGGACACCATGCTTTGTAAATTAATGGCAACAACAAGAGAAAGGATCATGATTTTGCATCAGCAACTATTGTATGGATGGCAACAGGAAAGTGCAGTCTTTTGATCTGCTATCTATGGGGTCACTGTGGGTGAGAACTGACTTGATGGCACCTAAGATAAACAAAAACATGTTATTGTTGTTAGGTGATGTCCAGTGGTGTCCAACTCATAGCAACCCTATGTATAATGGAATGAAACTCTACTGGGGCCTGAGCCATCTTGACAATTGTTCCTAAGTTTGAGCCCATTGTGGAAACCACTGTGTCAGTCCATCTTGTAGAGGGTCTTCCCCCTTTTCACTGATACACTTCTTTACCAAGCATGTAAAATCCTTTTCCAATGGCTGGCCTGATAACATGCCCAAAGGGTATGGATCCAAGGAACATTATAATTGTAGGTTCTTTAAGACAAATTTTGGGGTTTTTTTGTCTGGCAATCAATGGTACTTTTAATGTTTGTTGCCAACTGAATAATTCAAATAGAATAATTCTTCTTTGCTCTTCCTTATCAATGGCCCACATTTCACATGAATATGAGGTGATTAAAAGTACCATGGCTGTGGTCAGGTTTGCTATGGATCTCAAAATGACATCCTTGCTTTTCAGCACTTAAATAGTTCTCATGTAACAGATTTGCCTAGTGTTATGTGCCATTTGAATTCTTTACTTATTGTTTTATGAATATTGATTGTGATGCAGCACAAGAAAATTCTTGGTTCAAATTTTTTTTCATTTATCATGATATTGTCTATTGATACAGTTGTGAGAGTTTTTATTTTCTTTACATTGAATTGTGATCCATATTGAAGGCTACATTTCATGATTTTAATTAGCAAATTCATCAAATCCCCTTGCTTTCAGCAAGCATGTTTGTATCATTTGCATATTACAGGTTGCTAAAGCGACTTCCTTCAATCCTAATGTCTTCTTTTTCTTCATACTGTCCACATTCTCAGATTATTTCCTCAGCATACAGATTAGATAAGTATGGTGAAAGATACATTCTGTTATGTTCATAACACTGCTTTTTGCTTCATGTATAAGTTCTTGAGCCGGGGGAGCGGGGAGGGAGGGGAAAATGAGGACCTATTGTCCGGGGTTTAAGTGGAGAGAAAATGTTTTGAGAATGATGTACAAATGCGCTTTACACAATTGATGTGTTTATGGATTGCGATAACAGTTGTATGAGCCCCTAATAAAATGTTTAAAAAATAAATAAATTTTTTAAAAATTTGAAAAAAAACAAAACAAAAATAGGAAGTAGGTGAACGGTGTGTTTAGATGGTGAAAACCATGAAATTGCCTGGCTGCTAATTGAAAGACTGGCAGTTTGATGAGGGCAATGAATGTACAAATGTACATGGATTGTGATAAGAGTTGTATGAACCCCTAATTAAATGATTAAAAAAAAAGAACCCTTGGGGGAAAAAAGATATAAAAATAATAGTAATTTATAATTGATCAAGGGGTCACAAGGATGGAAGGTAGAGAGGGAGGGAAAAAAGAACTGATACCAGTGCTCAAGTAGAAAGACAATGTTTTGAAAGTGATAATGGCAACATATGTACAAATGTGCTTGATACAATTGATGTATGGATTGTTATAAGAGCTCCCAATAAAATGATATTTTAATTTAAAAAAGAAGAAAAAAAAGAGCTGTAAGAAACCCCAATAAAATTATTTACGTTAAAAAAGAAAAAAAAAGAAAAAAAAAAGTTCTTGAGCACAATGAAGATTTCTAGAATTCTCTTCTTCTAAAATGTTAACTATAATTTATAATTATCTGCACAGTCTAATGCCTGTGAATAGTAAATGAAATACAAGTAAATATATTAATATTCTTATCTTTAAGCCAAGATTCATATGACATTACTGATATATTTCATGCCATGTAGCCTTCTGAATCCAACTGAATTTTCTGGTCACTCCCTGTTGATATAACATTGAAGGTATTCATATACCTTCTGAAAATCTCTACATATATGTTTTATTAATGATGTTGTTCAATAATTTATATATTCTGTTGGGTCAACTTCCTTGGAATGGGTGCAAATATGGATCTCTTCTAGTTAGTTGGTCAAGTAGTTGTCTTCCAAATATTTTGACAATGAAGATTGAGTGCTTTCAGTGCTGCATCACCTTATTAGAACATTTCTGCAGTTCCTATTGCTGAAGATTTGTTTTTTTTTTGTTAATGCCTTATGACAGCTTGAACTTCTTCCCTTAGTACCACTGGTTCGTGATCATCTGCTACCTTTGTTGGTACAATGACTTTACTTCTTCCTTTGATGCATTCCTGTACTATTCAGTATTTTACCCAGGAGGTATTTCAATTTTGTAAGTAAGGTTTGAATTTTTCTTCAATTTTTTGAACTTGAGATATGTTGAATATGTTCTTCTTTTGTTTTACAGCTCCATATCTTTGTAAATTTCATTATAATTGGCGACCTTCTCTTTTGAGCTTTTTAAAAAAAATTCCTTTTGTTATTTATCTTAATTTATTTCATGTACTTTAGATAGGCTATGTACAAGAACAAATTTGTGAGTTAAGTACTTATTAACCATTGGACTACCAGAGGTCTTTCATAGAGATCTAAATCTCACTTATTAGGCTTATTAGACATTTCATATATCATAGGTTTAAGCGTCAAAATTGTTGCTATTGCTTATCCTGTTTCAGAACTGAAGCAGACACAACATAGAAAATGTTCTTATCTGAACCACAAAATTAAGACCTGAAGATAATATGAGGATACACTTTGAGGAAAACATTTTGATTAATCAGTCTTTACCCTAAGCACAGGGTTATAATAGAGCAGTGGTTCTCAACCTTCCTAATGCCACGACCCTTTAATACAGTTCCTCATGTTGTGGTGACCCCCCCAACTATGCAATTATTTTCGTTGCTACTTCATAACTGTAACTCTGCTACTGTTATGAATCACAAGGTAAATATCTGATATGCAGGATGTATTTTCATTGTTACAAATTGAACATAATTAAAGCATAGTGATTTATCACAAAATAATATGTAATTGTATATTGTGAAATATTTATTTCTAATGACAAATAAATGAAACTTTGTCTTGAAACATGGTGTAGCATAGGTAACAGTCTTCACACTGGGTACTCATATGTGAGCATATATGCATGTGGGTGGACCCACCTGGAAATGGATAGAGGAGCATTGTCTCAGCTCCTAAGACCATCAGACATATGTGTTTTCCAATGGTGTTAGGCGATCCCTATGAAAGGGTCATTCGACCCCCAAAGGGGTTGCGACCCACAGGTTGAGAACTGCTGTAAAAGAGGAACATGACATTTGTGGCTTCATGTTACACTCACGGAAGATATTCATCATAACAATAAGATGAAATTGACTACCTGAAAAGTCATTATTTATTAAGTAAATTTAAGTTGTAGTTAAATTGCATTCGATTTTTTTTAAAGAACAAAACAAAATGTTTTGAAAATGATTGTTGTAAGGGTTGTATAATACGGTTTGATATGAGTGAACTATTGGGTGAAAAGACTAGATTATGTCCTAATAAATTAGTTTTTTAAAACAAAGAATATGTGTAATTTATAATAGAAAAATATTAATTTGCTAGGGGAGAAGCACAATAAAATGCATTTCTAAAGTGCAAAAAAACAAAAAAAAACTACTTAGGTTCAAATACTGCACTGCTAATTTCTATCAAATATTTAAGTAGGAATAATACCTATAAAAATTATCCAAAATACAGAAGCAGAGAGAGCACTTCCCAACTCATTGAAGACACAATTGAGACAATATTAAATAGAACACATTACATAAGAATTATAATAGACAGCTAAGGCATGAGCATAATATTACAATACAAGTACAAGAGAAGGCATATATACCTATAACTACTAAATATTTTTTGGAGGAATTTCAAGTTTAGGATGCGATGTAAATTAGTGAAAATTCCCTCTATAGCTTTATAACCTCATAACTACTATTTCAATAACAAAACATATTTTCAGACTATTATGCAGCACATGAACATCATGGAAGCTCTAAAAACAGTTTCACATCAACTCCAACTCTGGGTGACCTTATGTCTATCAGAGAGAAACTCTGTCCTGTACTGTGCCATCTTCATGATCATTTATATGTTTTGGTCCATTGTTTTGACTATAAAAATTCCCATAAGTCTCTTAATAAATATATATCAGACATTACTAGTGGCCCCTTGCCCCAGGACTTTACAACCATATATTTCCATTAAGTTGCTTCTACACATAATGTAAATTATGTCACATACCACTAGAAAATGATGATTAATATGTCATGCAACTAGAGTTTTTTTTTAATCCTGCCCCTGAACAAGAACAATAAAAACAAAAAACTTGAACAATAATAGACATGAAATATTATTGGTAGTTACAATATTTCATAGCCATGAAATTCCTCCATGGGGTTGTACATTCAAACAAAGTAGACGAAGGAGCTTTTAAGAAGGTGTCCAGGTTGAACACTCGCCCACTGTTCCTGATGTTAGATCAGAAAATTAAGAGGTTATGAGGCCAATAGTGAGAGACAGGTTGCCAGAAATAGAGTACAAGTATTCTAAGGTCTGTTGATCAGACCTCCCCTGCGATTTTCATCTACTCAAGGGCTCCCTTAAACACTTTAAGTTCACAGCATCTTCTCAAGGACTCTTCTAATCCTTGCAAGGTCCAACCTGTCACCCTTTCCTGAAACCAAGCTCCCAGACCCACAGCGTGCAGTAGTTTCCCTAGACTGCTGTCTAAAGGTGGCCATAATCTCGGGCTTGTGTAGAGCTTCCAAGAACACAAGGGCTCAAACCGGAGGTCTGCACTCTGAAAACCTCCCAGCTCATGCATTCACGGGCTTTGCATTCCCTCTCCTGGGCCAGGAACAGAGTGACTGCATCTTGCAATCCCATTTCCCCCTCTGCTCAGCAACCTGACTTCCAACAACAGATAATTAGAGACTAATTCTCCCAGGGGAACAGTCTGTAAAGCTGTGTAGAAGGGAGCAGGGGGTGACACAGGAGGGCAGCTGGGAAAATTCAGATCCAGTGGGCCAAAAACCCACTGAGCTAATCTTGTCCTCCTTCCCTCGTGGTCAACACAACACAGGACCAATACCAGATCACCTTATAAGCCAATTATTAATAAATAAATAAAAACACTTTCAATCTGAGGCTGTGTTCCTTTGCATAACTTTGAATGTAGCCTCCAGGAACCTGGTCCATTAACATAGCTTTAACCTAACAAAACAGATAGATAGAAGATCCCCTGATCATAGCCTACAGAACCTTAAATTAACGATACAGGAAAAGCCAACAGGAGCTGAAAACTTCAGCGCATACTCAAAATCAGTTCTACCAGATTTGACCATGACAAAGTCTTTGAAAGACAGTTAATAATGGTGAGAACCAATTCGCCTCCAGCGTGCAGCCCCAGGATTTGTAGTACCCTCACCAGGCTGCCCCTGTATCACATGGCTACAAACTTCATTCCTCCCTGGACAGACACTGCCTGTAGTCTGCTGACTGCTGCTGGGCTCAATATGCCCGCCTCCCTCCCTCTTGCCACAAACCTCCCTCCAACACTTTTCATCAAACCATGATGACTTCTTGCTGAATCTTCCTACCTAGCTCCACACTCATGGCCTGCAACCATCAGGTCAGCATCCCATGAGAGGGCCATCCAAACCACCCTCAGAACAAAGGAATAAGCTTGGGTGAGAGGGAAACCCCAGAAGATTAATTGAATATTTTTGGAGAAATTTCAAGTTTAGGATGGGATATAAATTAGTAAATTAGTGAAAATCCTCTCTACAATTTTATGACATCATAATGACTATTTTATAAAAACAATGATTGATATGTCATGGAACTAGGCAAAAATGAACCTCTTCCTCACATGTACAATGCATGAAGAAGGGAGGTAGGAAAAGACTCAACATAAAAGGTATGAGATGACACCATGGAGTCCACAGATGATGTAATAACTCTGAATATCAATGGACTTTACTCGCCCATTAAAAGACAGAAGCTAATAGACTGGCTTACAAAAACAACCCATCTATCTATTACCTATAAGAGACACATCTCAAGCTTGCAGACAGAAATAGCCTGAGAATCAAAGGCTGGAGAAAAATATACCAAATAAATGGCAATTCAAAAAGAGCAGGATGCAATCCTAATATCTGACAAATTTGATCCAAAGGTGCAAGCCATAACAAGAGATCAGAAGGAACACTATATAATGCTCAAAGGAACAAGCCAAGAAGTGAGCATAATAAATATATATATATCCCTAATGAGAGACCTGTGAAATTCATTAATCAAGTACACCAAAGAATGTAAAAAGAAACCACAGGCTCAATAAGCATAGTAGGTGACTTTAATAGACCACTCTCCAAAAAGATGGATCACAAGGAAAGAAGCTTAACAAGGAAACTAGAGAACAAAACTCTGCAATTTGATGACTTGACCTCAAAGGCATTTTCAGAACTCTACACGAAAATGCAAAAAATTAAAAAAAAATTAAAAATCACATTCTTCTCAAGACCACATGGCACATACTCAAAGATAGACTACTTGTTGAGTCACAGATCACTCAGACTTCTCTCTCAGACCACTATGCCACAAGGCTAGAAATCAACTGAAGGATGATGAAGAAAACAAGGGTAAACAATTGGAGGATGAATAACTCTCTACAGAAATTTGAATGGTACTGACCAATATCACAGACAAAATTCGGAAGTTTTTAGAAACAAATGAGTATGAGAATAATATGATGTACCAAAACCTTTGGGATACAAGAAAAGCAGTTGTCAGCAAAAGTTTGATAGCAATAAATGCACACATGAAAAAGGAAGAGAAACTTATGAGTGATATGCTGGCACAAACCCTCGAGCAATTACACCAAGGTCAACAGGACAACCCTACTAATAGCAAAAGAAAACAAGAAAACAATTCAAAAATTCAATACAACTAAACACTGGGTTTTGAATGGATTTACAGAATTGATAGACCATTGGCAAACCTAATAAAAAAGCAAAGAAACAAAGATTAATAGTCAGGATAATAGGATGAGGAATGAAACGGTACATTACAATGGACCTTGTATTAGTCTAGGTACTTTGGAGAAACAAATCCACAGCAACTCATGTATAAGAGAGAGTTTTATATAAAG
>NW_022103939.1:2238006-2246581 GCF_000313985.2 Echinops telfairi
TATAAGAACCACATGATAATATCAAAGGAAGCAGAAAAAGCATCTGACAACACCCAACACATATTCCTGTTTAAGACACTCAAAAAGATAGGAATGGAAGGAAATTTCCTCAATAAAATACATGCTATATATGAAAAACCTACAGCCAATATGGTAGTCAATGGACAGAAGATGAAAACAATCCCACTGATAAAGGGGACCAGATAAGGATGCCTCTTGTCCCCACTTTTATTTAACATCAGACTGGAGGTCCTAGCTAACAACACAAGCAAAGGAAAGACATCAAAGTTATTCCTCTAGGGAAAAAGGTGAAACTATCATTATTTGCAGATAATATGATTTTATATATGGAAAACCCCAAAATGTCCACAAGAGGAGTGCTGGAAGCAATAGAGGAATATGGCAGGATATAAGATCAATAAACAGGTCTATTTGACTGCTATGTTCATTGAATGAGACTATATAACAGGAGATCAAAAAGGTAGTACCCTTCACAACAGCGAAGCACAAATTGAAATAGCCAGGACTACACCTAACCAAACCAAACCAAACAAACAAACAAACAAAAAACCAGAAGATTTTTTATGAGGAAAACAAGAAAATCATTACTAAAAACCAAGAGTGACCTCCACAAATGAAAGAATTTTCCATGCTGGTGGATCAGAAGACTTAATATCAATTCTGCCCAAGGCACTATATAAGTTTAATGCTATCCTGATACAAAGACCAACATCTATCTTCTAAGAATTGGAAAAACTGACTCCCAACTTCATCCGGAGAAGGAAGAAGTCCACTATTAGTAGAGAACTCCTTAAGGAGAAGGATAAAGTCAGAGGGCTTGCTTTACCTGACTTTAGCACCTAATCTATAGCCACAGAGGACAAAAGAATATGGTACCAGTATAATGACAGATATCCAGACTAAGGGAAAAGAACTGACAACCCAGAAATAAAATCATCAGCGTATACAGAACTGATCTTTGATAAGGGCCCCAAAAATATCAAATGGGAAGTGGATGCCCTCTTCAACCAGTGGTGCTGGAAAAAATGGATATCTACCTGGAGAAAAATGAAACCAGATACTTACCTCCCTCCTTGCACAAGAATAAACTCAAGGTGGATCACAGACCTCCAGGTAAAACCTCAAACTATTGGGGCCAATATTGAGGGAATTGGGACAACCCTAAGAAATTCAGCACAGGGATTACATAGGCTATCAGAAATAGCAAAGGATACAAGCACAGAGGAAGCACAGATTGACAAATGGGATATATGGATAAAAAAAACCCTGTGTACATAGAAAGAATTAGCCAAGAGTAATAAGAGAGCCCCTAGACTGGGATAGCATCTTCATCAAAGACACATCAGACAAAGGCCTTATTACTAAAATCTACAATATCTGCCATCCTACAATAAGAAAACAAAACAAAAACAAATAGCCCATCAAGAAGGTGGGCAAAGGACCTGAACAGATTTCACAAAGGCGGAAATCCGAATGACCAGTAAACATATGAGAAAATGTTCCTGATCATTAGCCATAAGGAAAATACAAATTAAAACAACCATGAGACACGACCTTCCACCCTCAAAGATATCCCAATTTAACTAACCAGAAAGCAGCAAATGTAGGAAGAGATAGAAACTCTCATCCACTCCTGGTGACTCTGAAGGCATGTGCAGCCATAATTGAAATCAATTTGGCAGTACCTAAAATAAATAGGAATTGAGCTATCATGTGACCCAGCAATCCCCCTACTGCGCATATACCTAGAAGATGTAAGAAATAGACCACAACCAGACATCTACACACCGATGTTCTTGCAATGCACTTCACAATCACAAATAGTTGGAGACAACCTAAATCTCCTCCAATGGACAAATGGATTTAAAAACTTGTACCTACAGACAATGGACTACTTTGCATCCCTAGAAAGTAAGGATGAAGACATGAAGCAAGGCATCACATGGGAAGAATTGGAGGAAATTATGCTACGCAAAGTAAGCCAAGCACAAAAGGCCAAGTGAACAGGAGTCCACTGAGGAAAGCTTAAAAAGCAAAAGTGGCGCACAGAAAAGCCACTAAATGCATCAATTCCCAGGAAAGGCCCAGGTTCTCTGGCAGGGGCCAGACCCAGCCCAGGGATGCATATGGCAGCCAACCAAGAAAGAAGGGAAAAGAAAGGAAAAAAAAAAAAAAGAGGATGTGGATAGTGGGGGGACAGGGTACTAACTGTCCAATGGGGAGGGTACTCTTTATGTCACTATAGGACAGGGAGAGAGAGACCAGACCTCACCCTGGTATACCATGCCTTGAGGGTAACATAACAGTATGAAGCATTGAACTAACAGAGAGGTTTGCAACATCAACCCCCTTCTCAGAAGAGTAAACTACAGAGGATAGCACAGAAGATACAGCCGAGGGAGAGTGATGGGTCTGCCCAGACCACACAGGATCAAACTAAGAGGAAAAGAGAGAGAGAAAGTGTAGACTGCATCCTGATCCACCAAGCCACAAGGAGGCCACTCCTGCTTGAAGCAGCCAAGGTACAGAGAAGGCCATAGGGTTGGCTCCACCATGAAACATGATGTCCCCTTACTGACCCACAGCACTATGGAGGACAGCACTGGAGACACAGTGCAGGAATTGTGCCTGTCCGACCCCCACACACCAGGGTGAAACACAGAAGGGTGCACAACAGAGCAGCAAGGGGAGCAAAGCAATGAAGTCTTTGAGGAATTCTGAAGATACACTTCTGACTCAGAGGGCTGAGCTTGGCATCTCATCAGACTTGATTGGAAAACATTCATAAGGGTCAGCAGACAGACCTGGAACAATTTATAAGCCCATTTTTTTTCTTGTTCATTTTCCCATGTCTATCTATATAAGACAGGAAAGATAAACAATACTGAGGAGAAAACAATGGGACTGATGGTTTCTCAGGAACAGGGGAGAGGGGAAGGGGTTGGAAAGGGAGGGTCAAGCCAGCAACGGAGGGACAAGGGATCAACAAGAAATCCAAAGTCGGTGGCAAGGAGGGTGTAGAACACCTGGTGATGTTTGACCAAGTGCAATGGATCCGAGAGAATTTACTTAGAGCCAAATGAAGATCAGACATGATATTGGGACAGGAGGAAAGTAAAAGAAAATAGAAGAAAGAACTAAGGGGGAAAAGACATTTATAGAGGAATAAATATAAGTGAGTATATATATGAACGAATTAATATATAATGATAGGGATATAGGTCTATGCATATATATTTATATGTTAATTTTCAAGGTAGCAGACAGACTATAGGCTTCTACTGAAGTCCTCCTTCAATTCAAGAAACACTTTGTTCTAATGACCTGGCATTCTGTGATGCTCACCTTCCCAACAGGATTGCTGAAGTCAAAATGAGTGCAGAAGAAAATGTGATGAAGAAAGGTGATGATGCCCAGCTATTAGAAGATATGACATATAGGCTCTTAAGTGTTTGAAGTTAAACAAGCAGCCATCTAGCAGGAAAGCAACAAAGCCCACACGGAAGAAGCACACTAGCCTGTGTGATCACGAGCTGTTAACAGATCAGGTATAAGGCCATCAGAAGACCCAAAACAATCATATGGATGTGAATGAGGGGAGTCAGAGTGGAGACCCAAAGTCTATCTGTAAACAATTGAAAATCCCCTTACAGAAGGGTCACAAAGAAGGGATGGGACAGCCAGGGCTCAATATAGCCTGACAAAATGCACAACATTCCTCCAGTTCTTAAATGATTCCTTCCCCCTCACTAACATGACCCCCGTTCTACCTCACATATCTGACTAGACCATAGCATGTACATTGATACAGATAAGAGCTTTCAACAAAGAGAATCCAGGACAGATAAACCTCTCAGGATCAATAATTAGAATAGTGATACCATGAGGTTAGGGGAAAGGGGAGAATGGGGAGAAAGGGGGAAACCATCACAATGATAGACATAAACCACACATCCCCACCCCCACCCCCACCCCCCGAGAGGGACGAACAACAGAAAGGCAGGTGAAGGGAGACAGTGAAGGGTGTAACTTATGCAATCAATAATTATTCATAATTTATCAAGGGGTCACAAGGGTGAGAGGTAGTGGAGGGAGGGAAAAAAGGGAAGCTGATACCAAGGGCTCAAGATGAATGAAAATGTTTTTTAAATGATGATGGCAACCTATGTACAAATGTGCTTGATACCATTGATGTATAAATTTTTATAAGAGCTGTAAGAGCCCCAATAAAATGATTTATGAAAAAATAAAGTAAATAAAACAAAATAGACACAGGAAATAAACCATTTAGAAAAAGAAAGCTTTTCTTCCAAAGAGGTTTGTGCAACTCGACTCCCTATAAAGATATCAGTCAAATAAACAAGCACACACTTATTTAAAATCACAAAGAATAAACCTTTAATAAGATTGTTCTTATTAAAGAACAATCAAGTTTGTATGATTCTTTACATAAGAAAAGAATCCCAACTTTCTCATAGGATTATAATATTCTCAGGCACCCCATATCCTTATACATTAAAATGTTGAAGTAAAAAGTAAACATTTTACGATTGATAACCACACACATGATTTTTTTTATTACTTTCAGAATCATCGCTAGTGAGTTGACCTACTGTTTCTCTCGTATCCCCCAGATGGAGTACTTTCTAGCTTTGTGTTTGTTTGTCTCACTTCATTTCAGTTTCAGCTACAATGACTGTGGAATTTACTAGCCATATTGGAAGGAGAAAAGTGTGTTGATTCACTCCCCTATAAGGGCTCTTTATATTATCTCCAAACAATAATAAATTTTAAAATAATTTAATTCGTGCATTTGGTGTAGGCTTTAATTTTAAGTTCCAGATCTGAAAGAGAGGTTTCTTTCTCATATCAACAATTTGCCATTGACAGGCATCCTCCAAGGTAGTACGGGGTGTCTTTGAGTGTTTTCCTTCAATCAGTGTCATTCAATTTATCAAAGTTGATCCTCTCTGAATATAATACAAGAGACTTGTTGATGTAATAGATTGTATTTCATTTCTTGGAAAATATTTTCAGCACCCATTCTCTAATCTGTTTAGTTCTGACACCATAAATTACAGGGTTGAGAGCAGGTGGAATAACCATATATAAATTGGCAAGAAGGATATGAATGTAACGTGGCACATTGTGGCCAAACCGATGGGTCATGAATGAGAAAAAGGCTGGTGTGTAGAAAGCCAACATGACACATACATGAGAGCCACAGGTGCTGAGAGCTTTGATCCGAGCATCATGGGAAGGGAGTCGAAAGACAGCACGAAGGATCAGGACATAGGAGAGGATAATGGCTATGATGTCAAATACCAGGATGGAAATGGCACATAAGCCATAGATGATGTTGACCTTATGCTTGCACAGGATAGGCGGGCAATGCCCATATGCTCACAATAAGTATGAAGGATAATTTGATGTCCACAAAATGGCAACCGTAGGATAAGCAGAACAAAAGGTATGGCGAACGATAAAGGTCTTAGTAGAATGATTAACGCAATGATGAATACCACCTTGTTTGTCAGCACTAATGTGTAATGAAGAGGGTTACAGATGGCCACATAACGATCATAGGCCATGGCCACAAGTACAGATGACTCCATGCCAGTGCATAGGTGAATGAAAAACATCTGGATGAGACAGCCCTCAAAGGAGATTCCTCTTAGGTTGAGCCAGAAGATTCCAAGCATCTTAGGGATGGTTGATGTGGATAGTCCCAGATCAATTGATGACAGAATGGCCAAGAAGTAGAACATGGGCTGATGGAGGCTACTATCAGTCTGAATTACAAAAAGTATGCAAATATTTCCAAGGACAGCTGTCAAATACACAGCACAGAAAGGGAAACCAAGCCATATATGTACATTTTCCAGTCCAGGAATTCCCACAAGGAGAAACGAATATGGATGAAATAGAGTATAATTGAATGAAGCCATCATTCTGGGATCTTTTTATAGAAATATAACTATACACAAAGTGTCTCTCATTAATTGAGAGGCATCAATATAGAGAAACACACCAATAAGTAAACAAATTATTGAAACAAGTTTGAAATTATTCTTATATTATTGTACTGTAGATACCTGAAAATACACAAAATTTAAAGGTAAAATGTACCCACATAATTTCAATGCACAGCATCAGATTCATTTAATTAATCAACAAACATTTATTTCTGCCATGAAATGTTCTGGTGTCTGTAATAAGATTGTAAGAGAAGACTTAGAGAATGCCACTTAAGCAATTTAACTTTCAGTAGATGAAATATTTATGCAGATAAGTGTTTTTCTTAATACAGAACTGATTTAGTTAGTTTATTGTGCCAACCTGGCCAATAAACACATGTGCGGTTAATTGAAGGGCAGAGAGATAAATGGCTCGGTAAGCCTCACCTTTCTAGTTCTCAGGTCTCTTTCTTTGTGATGGTCACAACAGGGTGCAGTTTCTTTAGCAGTTCCCTGCTTCAGCTTGCAAGGCTGACTTCCTGCAAGACATCCCCAAGGAGAAGCCACATGGACCTACCCAGATGCAGCCCTGGGTGCTGGAGCACCCATGTGGAGACTCCTGACAGCGTTGAGATGCTTGCACATTCACTGACTCAGCTTTCCTCGTGCAGTCGGCATCATTGCCTCTGTTTTGTGAGATGGAGGAGGACTTTGTGGACTGGTGTTAGACTTGTGGGCTGGGTAGCACTGGGTTGGGATGTTTTCTTGATGCACACTTAACCTATATATAAAACCCTCTCTTATACATGAGTTTCTGAGGATTTGTTTCTCTAATGCACCCAGACTAATACAAACACTCTCTAAGATAAAGTCTTTCCATAATTACTTTGGATACAGAAATTATATTCCTGAAATACTTTATTAAGATGACACCTAAATTGCATTTTGACACAAAATTAATGGATAAAGAACAAGAAGAATTGTGTTCAAATAGTGACAGTCAACATGACTGTACATGAACCAAATCTCTGAGATGAACATACATAATGATATCTTCAAAGAAACCAGAAATACAGCAAACAAAAGATCCATGTCAAATGCTTAAGACCCAAGACTATGTCTCACCCCACAGTAATTTTTCCCATCATTCCTTGGTGGTGTCAATATCAGAGATTTACTCTGTTCTACTGCTCATTAAGGAAATCACAGAGAACTTTCACTCTGGATGATCCTCTTACTCCAACTTTGCTTATAATGGAATATGCCCATCCATTTTCATTTCTACCTCAAGAGAAGGCAAAAAGACCCTCATCATTTTAAAGTGTCCTCTTGCTGATGAGTATAAGGAAAGAAAGAGAAAGTTATAAATTAGCAAACATAAATATTAATGTCCATGTTTGTGTAACTATAAAAATTGTCAGACAAAGTGAGTTTATTTATACACATCACTCCTTGACACTCATTCATCCCATATCTTACTATAGTCAGTTGTAGCCATGATTTCTCACCTTAATAATTTTAAACTTACTTTAATTAAGAGCTTCTCTATACAAATAAGGACAGCACACAGAGTTTCTGATAATTAGAAGTTCTGAGTAGAAATAGAAATTGCCAAATTTAGGAGAATTATCAACATTGAAAGGAATCTAATTCAGGCACCTAGTTCCTTTCTTTAGAGTAATATAAGAGAACTATAAGGATTTACAAGGGACTGACGTGAGATTGTTACTGCTTTTAATCAAACACAAACAAGTTACTTGGTTTATAAAATAGAAGTGCAACATCGAGAAAGCCAACACAGCTGGGAAGAAAATATATTTTATGTAAGCAGTAATAGATTTACTCAAGGCATTGAGAATGAGATGTAAGGTAGAATGGTACAAGTGAATTTGTGTTCTATGACGTGGATAAGCAAGTTTAATACATCTGAAAACAAACAAAAAAAGCGTGTTGCTCTTGATGATGCCACTGTGTCAGAGTCGGTTTGTGCCCATATCATTTTCAATGACTGGCTTTTTGCTGTGATTTCTAGCCTTCTTTCAATTCACCTCTAGGTTAGCAGCCGACCGTGGTAGCCATTTGTACTATCCAGTATCTCTATTCGGAGTGTGGGAAAGAGCACAGCCTTTAGAAACACATATAAGGAATTAAGGCCAAGGTATGCTTCTCATTGGACATGAGATCTTTACTGCACTAATTCCCTTTCCTAAACCTAAAGTTCGTCACCTATGAAATGAGACTAAAATACCTACGTTGCAAGGTTGTAACAAGGTATGTCTGGCCCATGATAGATCATTAGAAAATATAGTTATAGTACACTGATTGATTTATTAGTTAGTGAATATGACCCCAAAAAAAGAACTGTAGTGAGCTTGGGTGTGACATAGTTTGTGGCATAGTCTTTAAAACAGAGTGTAACACACTCAATCCTGAATCTCTATTAAATATCTGCATAAAATGTCTTTAAAAGAATGTATTATTAGTTATCCCCTCTTCTTCCCTTCCCCCCTCCTCCCCCTCTCCCATGTCCCCCCGGAACTGTCAGTCCCGTTATTTTCTTCTCCAGATTGTTCATCCAGCCTGTCCTATCCAGACAG
>NW_022103939.1:2248687-2259004 GCF_000313985.2 Echinops telfairi
CAATTTATAAACTATCAAGGGCTCATGTGGGAGGGGGGAGCGGGGAGGGAAGGGAAAAATGAGGACCTAATGTCAGGGGTTTGAATGGAGAGAGGATGTTTTGGGAAATGATGTACAAATGCGCTTTACACAGTTCATGTGTGTATGGATTGGGATAACAGTTGTGTGAGCCCCTAATAAAATGTTTTAAAAAAAAAAGAATGTATTATTAAAAGTATAAAATAGGGGATATCTAAAAGGTTTTTCTTAAACGTTTTGTAGATATTGGTATGACCTGATTAGTAATTCACCTTTCAAAGATAATTAGGAGTACCTTCTGGTTGAGAAACAGCACCTGGCTTAGCCGTGTATTTTAAATTGCAATCATCCAGAGTTATTTCCTGAATGGTTTCAGATGAATTCTGCCATTGTGGTATGTTCTCTTTACATGTCAGACAGACTTTTGCTGAGTCACATATCCAATATTTATACTGGATTATAAAGAGAAATGAAAGGGAAGTAGGGTTGGATTTATAAAAGCCCAGGTGGCATAGCAGATTGTGAGTGGAAAGACATTATTCCGGCAGACTTCCGGGGAAAATGGTAAGGGTGTCAAAAGCTATATTAGCAGCACATTGACATTTCTCTCTCTCTTTTCATTGTGTAAGAATGAAGACACACTGTATTAGCTGCTCAAGTATACACAGAGATTACATCCACACATTTATAATCAACTCTCTTGTGTACAATCCTGTCAGTATTTTTCTACTTCCTCCTCTTCTTTCACTTACTACTCTTTCTTTCACTCAGCTGTCTACAGAGAATCCATGCACTTAAAACCTTACTCACCCGCAGGCACACAGAGAGTTTAGGAAATCTCCCCTACTGACCTGAGCTCTACTTGTACAGGCAAGAGGCCTTCTGTTTGTACTGAAGCCACAGCCTCCAGAGTGAGAATCATATGTTTTGGAACTCCCTGGAGATAATTAGAGGCAGTAAAACTCTGAGATATGTGTGAACTCTTTTTCAAGTATAATTAATTGGCATCACCTGATATATTGGTTTTGAACTTAGACTCTTAAAATATCACGAACCTCTACTTTCTAAGGGGATTTTAATAAATCCTGCTGAAGCTTTAGACATGTTTATTTTAGGGTTTCTAGGATTGAGTCAAAGCTTTTTATCATGAACATGTGGTAGTGCTGTTGGGGAGCACAGGGTGAGTGAGGTCCAGCTTGTATAGTAAATAATAACCACATTACATTTGGATGAATATTCCTAGGGTTGTACAACTAACATCTTACCTTAATATTTCACATAACTGAATCTATTACAATAGGTTTGGTTTGGTTTTGCAGTGCCCTAAAATACAGAAATTAATTATTATTTAATCAAAATGAATTAATATTTTATAAACTAGTAATGCTATAAAACTTCCAAAAAAACAAACACACTCTCATTGCATCAATTCCAAAGCACAGCGACACTTACGACAGGGTCAGACCCTTGGGTTTCTGAGACAGTAACTCATAAGTGGAGTTACACAGCATGAGCAGAGCAGAGCCGCTAGTGCTTCCAAAATGTTGACTGTTAGGTTAGAAACCAATTCACAACCACTACACCACTAGGGCCCTTATCTAAACATCTAGCCTAGAAGGTTAGCAAGCCCATTCACAACCACTGCACCACCAGGGCCCGTATCTAAAACATCTAGCCTTGACAATCCGTCAGGAGCAGTTCTACTCTGTCTTTTAATGTTCCTATGGGTCAGAATCAACTCAACCACAGCAAGCCTTACATGTGGACCTGCATGCACACTCGCACATGTGTGTGTGTTTCAAAGAACCGAAGAATCAGTAGTGGCAGTGCTGCTGAGAGTTTTTCTATGATGAGGGCAGACTTATTTACTTGGGTTTGATAAGTAAAGATTATTAATCAACTTTACTAAAATTGTTTTAGTAGAAAGCTGAGGTGGAGCCAGATTAAGAGGAGCTGAGATGAGAAAAAAGCACATGTCTAACTCGATCCCTTTATGTGCTGTCTACCTTTTAGACATAATTGTCAAACCTACCTTTTTTGTTTATCAACCTCATGGACCTCAGATTTCATTGACCAATCTACTCCTACCTCTGCATGCTGGCTGTGCCTGACCTTGCTGTGTGCACTACAGCTGGACCACAAGGTCTCCACCGCTTTTGGCTTAATGATGCTGAACATTTCTCTGAAGTGTATCTTGCTCATTTCTTCTTGATTCACTCTTGCTCCAAGATGCGCTCTTCCTGGTTATGATGTTTGACCACTATGTAGCCAATTATAACACATCACACCATGTACTATATCTCACTGCCCTGGTGTCAATTGATCCCAACTCATTGTGACCCTGTAGGACACAGTAGATCTGCCTTTGTGGGTTTTCTGAGTCTGTAACTCTTACTGGAGTAGAATGCATCATTTTCCTCCATGGACTTCCTGGTGGTTTCCAAATGCTGACCTGGAGGCTAGCAGTCAACTCAATAATACACCGTGCCACCGTTTCTCCAGTGGTCATGCTGAAACTGGGCATAGATCCAGAAGCAGGTGAGTGAACAGGAAAAAGGAAAACTGCAGGTATTAAAATCATGAAAGATGTGCCTCAGTTTTGTCCTCGGCATCCTCATTAGGACGGTATACTGAGCAAATCATCAGAGAAGCTGGATTATATGAAGAAGAATATGGCATGTGGATTGGAGGGGGGATTACTAAACCCCTGCCACATGCAGATGACACAACCTTGATTGGTGGAAGTGAGGAGGACTGGAAGCATTTGTTGAAGATCCAAGATCACAGCCATCCCTATGAAACCCAAGCCCAACACCTGGACCAATAGGGAACTGCAAGATAAACAGAGAAAAGATTGACGTTGTCAAAGAGTTTTCTTGCTTGGATGCAAAATCAATACTCATGTAACCAGCTGTCAAGAGATACAATTACACATTGCATTCAGGAAATTTGCTGTACATTATGACCACTAACATGTTGAAAAGCAAGGAGTTTACTGTGAAAACTGCAGCACACCTGACCCAAATCTTTTCAATTGCCTATATGCATATGGCATTGGGCATCAAATTAAGAAAACTTAATAAGTATTGATGCATTGGAATTATGGTGCTGGTAAAGAATATTTTAAGTATCATAAACTACAAAAAGAAAACAAATTTGACTAGTAAGTGGTGCATCAAAAAATCTCCTTTGAAACAAGATGTCAAGACTTCACCTCACAGAGTCTGGACACATTATCAGTGGAGACCAGCTCCTGGAGAAGGACCTCGTGCCTGGTAAAGTAGAGGGGCAGGGAAAAAGCGGATGGTGCTGGATAAGACGGATTGGCTCTGTGACTGCAACATTGGGTTCAAGCATAAGGAACCTTTGAGAGGATGGCGGTGGGCCTAGGGTGTTTCTTTCTGATGAAGATGGGGTCATTGTAATTTGCAATGGACTCCACAGCACCATTCAATGACAACAGCAATATTCAATTATTTTGATGCACCTGGATAAAGAGATTGAGTCTAGGAATTGTACTCCAGGGTTTTGTGATTCTCACTCTTTTTCCATATTACATTGACTTCTCTGTTACAAAACTAGTATGATTTCTCACAAGTTCTTTGAGTTTATGACACTAGTCACAAGGCCTGGGCTTCAACAAGCCAAATTGTTGCATTTCTTACTAGAAATTGTACTTCATATTGATAGTTTGTCCATATACATCCATACTCCACACTGTTTTCTTCCTTCCATTCAAGAATGCCAAGTTGGAAATGATGGTACATGTGGCTTCCAAGTCCTTGTCATCCCAGTGTCCTGTGTCCTAGCCTTCTTTTCTTCACTCACTCACACGTTTAGGCACCACGTGGCTCCCCATGTCCACATATTTGTAGCAACACTATTTTCCGATACTCTGCATGGCAAATTCAATTCCCCGTGGTGTCAGAACCAAGAAGCACAGCACATGTTCCCTCTATCGATAAGTGGTCCAAAGCCTGAACAGAACTCTGTCTATGGGCTTCTTCTTTCTGCACAAAATCTTTCTAGTATTCCTTAGAACAGTTTATCACAAAACACCTTTCTTAACTTGCAGTTGACTAAAGTTTTTTCTGTCAGAATTAACTTCCTCAAGGACATATCATATATGTGAATGGATATAATTTTAAATTACTTATGCTTAGCAGAAATATTGCCCAATAATGACTCAAGAAAACTGTCCTTGTTTTTTTTTTTTTGAAGGGCCATCTCTGAGAGTATAAGGGGAGGACTAGCCCAAAGCCTATTATTAAATAAGCTATAGCAGCCGCAGAGCTGGCCCCTCAGGGATTCATGAGCCTCATTTTTGCAGGAGCAGCTCACAAGTTGGATATTATGCAGCTTTGAAAAAAACTAACCTGTCAAACACTTCATTACATGAGTCAAATTGGAAGACATTATGCTCAGTGAAGCTAGTCAATCTCATAAAGACAAATACTTCATGACGCTATTGTTATAAAGGAGGAAAAAAATCCTAGGAAAAATGATTTTCACAGCCAAAACAGCACACTTTGAAGGCTAAGGCAAGGGAAGGAACAGAGAGGGAAGAAAGGAGGGTAAGAGGGGGACCAAAAAAAAGAACAAGACAAGGTCACATACCCCGGGATAAGTGTGTTACTGTCCCCGCTCTGAAGAGATGGCTGTGTTTTGTGTGGTTTTCTTTGGGCGTAGTCCACACCAGGAGAGAGGAAAGATCATGGTCTTAAAGATCCTCCTGTTTCCTGCTCTATCAGACTTAATCAAATGTCAGTGGTTATAAAAGGAGGAAAAGTAAGACTGAAACTGACTTCAGAGTTTTGTGATAAACACACTAGGAGAAACAAATTAAATTAAATAACGATCTTGTTGTTGATAGTTAGCATTGAGTCGACTCCAGCTTATGCATATCAGAACGCGATCGATCTTCTATGTTTAGATCTATCGGGGTTGTTAAAATTCCTAGAGATCCTAAGGCAAATAAGAAGCCCCAAACTTAGTATTTCTTCCCGTCGCCCCTCCCTAGGATTTAAAAATAAGAGTTTTATTTATGTCAAGTCCACACATAACATCAATCATGTGAAACAGAGGTAGAAAAAGCTGAGTGATACTTCCTGGAAATACACATACAAGCACAATTTTAAAAATACGCAAAACAAAAACACCTCAGTAAGACAACGATGGGAGGATCACTGGGTAATTTCAACATCCCATATCTGTGAAACATCTGAGGTGGAAAAAAAATTAAAAGCAGAGACAAAATGATTTAGAAAAAAGAATAGCTGAATAGTTTGCAAAGAGGTCCCAGTAAGTCAAACTCCATAAGAACACACGCATGAAATAAAGCAACAAACACATGCTTGATGTAAAAAAGTCAACTTTTTATGATACTATCTAAGGCAGTGGTCCTCACCTTCCTAATAGTGTGACCCTTTAATACAGTTCCTTATGTTGCGGTGACACCCCCCTCAGCCATAAAATTTTTTTTGTTGCTAATTCATAAATGGAATTTTGCTACTTTTATGAATGGGGCAACCCCTGTGAAAGGGTCATTCGACCCCCCAAAAGGGTCGTGACCCACAGGTTGAAAACCGCTGGTCTAAAGGGAAAACCCCACTTTTTTTTGTACAATATCATCATACTCTCAGCGGAACATATTTCTTACAGATTTACAAGTCTAGGTTAAAAATAGTTATTTTTATTAAGGGCTCCAGTTGCATGGGAAATAGTATAGGTAATGTTATTATTTTCAGGACTAGTCCTTCAAGGTTGGCCCTTCTTTTTGTTGAAACTCACCGTATGAAATGCTTTATGGTTGTTTGAGCTTCAGTTTAAGCTGTGTCTGCAGAATCTGATCTGATGGGTGCAATCCTAATGGGGTAGAAAATGTCTTAGCTTTCTTCACACAAAGGCGTTTTTATTCTCTTCAAACATCAGAATGAGGAAATACTTTTATTCATGCATTGGGTATGGGATTGACTTTGCAGTTCTGGGTTTGAGATAAAGGCTTCCCAGCCCTAAAATTTGCCATTAACAAGCCTCCACCACCAGATATTTTAAAATGTTACTACCAATTTATAAATAAGCAATTCCACTCTTACTATATTAGAATATTTCTGAATCTGTGTGTTCTGTTTTATTTCTTAGAAAATATTTTCAGCAACCTTTCTCTAATCGGTTTAGTTCTGACACCATAAATTACAGGATTGAGAGCAGGTGGAATGGCCACATATAAATTGGCAAGAAGAATATGAATGTAACGTGGCACATTGTGGCCAAATCTATGGGTCATGAAAGAGAAAAAGGCTGGTGTGTAGAAAGCCAGCATGACACAAACATGAGAGCCACAGGTGCTGAGAGCTTTGATCCGAGCATCATGGGAAGGGAGTCGAAAGACAGCATGAAGAATCTGGACATAAGAGATGATAACGGCTATGAGGTCAAACACCAGGGTGCAAATAGCACATAAACCATAGATGATGTTGGCTTTGATGCTTGCACAGGACAGGCGGGCAATGCCCATATGCTCACAGTATGTGTGAGGGATTATTTGGTGTCCACAGAATGGTAATCTTAGGATGAGCAGAACAAAGGGAATTGCAAAAGTTAAAGGTTTCAAGAGGATGATCAGTGCTATAATCGATACAACTTTTTTTGTCAGTACTAATGTGTAGCGAAGAGGGTTACAGATGGCCACATAACGATCATAGGCCATGGCCAGGAGAACAGCTGATTCCATGCCAGTGCACTGGTGAATGAAGAACATCTGGATGAGACAGCCCTCAAAGGAGATTTCTCTTAGGTTGAGCCAAAAGATGCCAAGCATTTTGGGGATAGTGGATGTTGATAGTCCCAGATCAATCGATGACAGAATGGCCAAGAAGTAGAACATGGGCTGATGGAGGCTTCTGTCAATCTGAATCACATAGAGTATGCACATATTTCCTAGGACAGCTGTCAAGTACACAGCACAGAAGGGGAAGCCAATCCATACATGCACATTTTCCAGCCCAGGGATCCCGAGAAGAAGAAAAGAATAGGGATGGAATAAAGTGATATTGAGTTGGGCCATCCTTCTGAAATATTTTTAATAGAAAAATATAGCATACACTGTGTCCCTCATTTATTTAGAAGCCTAAACCTTGCCCAGTACTCAATAAACATTTGCTAAATAAATCACTGAGACTTCTATCATATTCTGCCCATAACATTATATTGTCGATGCCTGAAAATACACAAACTATAATGGTCAAATGTTCCCATGTGGCTATAATGGATTTAATCATATACATTCTATTAAATTCAACATTTTAACAGACATTATGTTTACACTGCATGTATGACATTTTCTGTACTAAGACATATTGTAAGACATAACTTACATTATGTTCCTTTCTTCACAAAATTTAAAATTCAGTGGTGGAAAGAGTTATGCAAATCAGTGATTTAAACTAATGTAATAATTTCTAAGCTAAGGCCATACCTTGGTTGTTTCATGTACACAAATGTATTTCTAAGAATAGTTTATGATAAATATTTTTATGACTACATAATTCATGGACATAGAGCTAGGAACACCGTATAAACATGATTACAATCAATATGATTTTACATATACCACATATCTGAGCTGAACCTATGTATGTAATCTTCAAACACAACAAAACTGCAGCTGGCCAGAACCTTCTATAACAATTTCGGATAACATACAGATTTCTCACTGTGTTGTAAGCCCAAAGTCTATTTCTCCTCCCACAGTCATCCTCTCTTCTTGGCTGCTGATGCCGATCTCAGAGATTTACTCGGCCAAATAGTTTCATCAAGCAAAGCCTGGTAAGTTTCATCTCAAGAGGACCTTCTATTCCATTTCTGCTTATAATGGAATGTACCCATCCTTTTTCATTTCTGCCTTCCTGACAGGCAAATAGAGCCATGTCATTTTAAAGTATTCTTCTGTTGATGCCAGTAAGGAAAGAAACAGAGAGATACTCATTAGAACACACAAACATTTCACAGACATTTATGTCCTAGTTTATAAAATATCCCCCAAAGAGTCAGGTAAAACGAGTTAATTTATACTCACTGCTCCTTGACACTCCATCTCTAATCCTTCTCAGTTGTCTCTATTAGTTATCACCTTAATAATTGTAAATGTATTTTGATCAAGAGCACTAGGCAAATGATAGATAGATATTATGAAGACACAAACAATTCCAGAACTTGAAAATGCTCTGTAAAAATATGAATTTCAAAGCTTAGGAGAAATAACAACAAAGAAGATAATGCAATGCACACAACTAGTTGCCTTATTTTTAAACAGAATAAAACAACTGGAATGATTTATAAGAAGAAACCGAGGTAAGATTGGCTTGAGACACGAGGAGAGTCATTCTTAGGAAGTGATGACAACTCTGAAAAAATATATTTGATGTGAACAGAGATGCTTATATATATATATATTCAATGATTGATATTTTAATTGAGGGAATTTGATGTGGAGATGAAAAGCAAGCCTAAATGTTAATCTCTTCTCTATGACTTGGGTTCAGCTAACTTACTACCTCTTAAAAACAAAACAAAAACAACAGTTAAAAAAAAGAGCTAATTACTGGTTGACTTTGAAAATTCATTGCCATTTGGAAACGAATTGCCAAATCATCTGCAGGTGATTTGAACCTTTCAGATAACAGCGAAACACAGTCATCATTTGCACAATTCACAGATATTTTTGTTCATGTATAATAGAATAGTGTTTAGAAAAAGCCTCAAGGAATTGAGGCCATGTTGTTTATGGACTCCATGATCTTTACTGAAATACTTCTCATTACTTAGTCTTAAATTCCTACCTGTGAAATGAGACTGAAATGCCTACGTTGTATGCTTATTACAAGGCACGACTGGCCCTAGATGGATCATTGGAAAGTATAGTTACAGTACTTGGTTGATCTGTTACTTAGAAAACATGGCAAAATAAAGAGTGAGCTTGGTTCTGACATAGCTTCCAGTCTAATCCTTAAAAAAGATGGTTACAGCCCCCTTCCACCCCACCACACACACACACACACTTCCAGGGCGACAGACAATAGAAACAATGGGGGAAAGGAGACAGTTGTCGGTGTAACATATGAAAATAATAATAATTTATGATTTATCAAGGGGTCATAAGGGTGGGGTTGGGATGGAGGGGAAAAAGAGGAGCTGATACCAAGGGCTCAGTAAAAGGTAATGTCTAGAAAAGAAAGATGCAGCACATGTACAAATGTACTTGATACAATTGATGTATGAATTGTTATAAGAGTTGTAAGAGCCCCCAATAAAATGATCTTTTAATAAAAAAGAGGTTTACATATTAAATTCTGAATTTCCTGTTATCAACATATAAAATTTTTGATAGAGTGTATTTCAAGAGCCTTATGAAGAATACATTCAAAAGCCTTGTTATACATTTTCAAAGACATGGCATAAATCTTTTGGTTCTGCATAATTCCAAAATCATTAGTAATACCTTCTGACTTAGGAAATAACAAACTGTTTTACTTGATCTTATGAGAATGTAATGATTCAGGGATATTTCCTGAATAGTAAGATGCAAAATGTCCCTTTGAAGTATGTTCTGATGCCATAAAAAACATTGGCCCTTGGTGGGGTCATTTACCCAATCTTTAAATTAGATTAAAAACAGAATTAAATGGAAAGACCGAGAGATTGGAAAGACAGCAAATATGAATCAACAAAATTTTAAGAGATGATGAGAAAGCTATCCAGGTCAGAGCTCTAGAACCCCCAAAAGTGGCAGGGGTGTCAAAATATGTTAGCAGCACACAGAGACACCCCCCCCCACTCTTCTCTGTAAGAATGAAGAGCACCAGTAGTACTGCCCAGCTGTATACAAGAGATATGCCAACAAATGTCCAATCCATTCTCTTGCTTACCTCATCCAGTAAGAATTCTTCCAACTCCTCTCCTACCACCTACCACACTCTTTTGCAAACTCAGCTCGCTACTGGTAAATATCCATAGTCTGAAACCTCACTTACCAGCAGGCAAATCATCCACAACTTCGTTTTGAATACCTGTTTAGTAAAGAGACATTTTGTACTATAGCTGCAGCTTCCCCAGTGAAGCTGTCATGCAATGGAACTCCCTGGAGACAAATGGAGATGAGAAAGTTCTGCTCTGTTAATTAACGCCATTTTTTTAGTGTAATTGAAAATCATCTGATTACATAGATAAATAGATATGTAGGTACTGAATGTCACCTAATTTATAGATAGATATAGATACACATATAGATATATATGAGGT
>NW_022103939.1:2259104-2264803 GCF_000313985.2 Echinops telfairi
ATATATATATTTCATGTTCTGATTCAGGATTCAGACTGACTTTTAAGATCATGCCACTTGCATTAGCAGGAGTGTCAATATTTTTATATGTGACATTAATTTTAAGCTCCTTCTTGTGAACATGTGTTGAAAGTGATGGCATCAATCTGGCCAAGCCCCAAATTAAAACAACTCTGTTAAATTTGGGTACATTTTCTCATTGTTGTACAGTTATCATATTAACTTATTATTGTTCATGATAAACTTGAAGGAAATAGCTTTAGTTTGTTTTAGTTTTGCAGGGTTAACATTGATACATGAATTGTGATGTTAGCATACTAAATTAATACTGCGCATTACTTCACTATCCTAAAATCAACAATGTAGGAAACCTGATTGGGTGGTTTGTGTTGTGTGAGGACACTCTACACTGGAATATATTCAGTAGCACACAACAATAATAAAAGAGGGAAGTGCATTACCATTTTGTAGCATCTAACATTTCATTAAATTAAAAGTTATCTGTCAGGAATGGAAAGCAAAGATGAAAATTTAGAGGTCAGAGACCAACAGTTTGTCATCATTTCCCCAACAACTACTATATGAATTCAAATATACAAATTCCCTCATTTGCCTCAGCTCAAAATATGTAAAATAGATTTGTCAAATGAGTTTCAGTCCTGTTTAGACCTATCATCATGTAGGATTATTATCTCATTTTACTGATGAGGAAACAGAAACAGAAGAGGGAAAAGATATTCACAGAAAAGACATTCACTAGTTTAAAAAAAGATAATTTTTTAGGCTTCCATCTAGAGGGCTTTTCCATGGCTGGAAGTGACTGGTCTTGAACTCTCAGAAGGATCAAACAGTTTCATGATTCATTTACTGATGTATTCAACAAATATATACTGAGCACCTACTATGAATCACACATTATTTTAGGTGTTGCCTATGTAGTTGTAACATACAACATGACAAAATGCTTGTTTTCCAGTAAGAGAAGAAGGGCAAGAAACAAAATAAATTAAGGTAAATGTTCAATACAGTATATTTCAGAAAAAGGTGGAAAAATTGAGAGAAGATGCCTTAATTCTAGGTAGTGCTATCAGGAAAGCTACATCTAAGATTATGATATTTAAGTAAAGTTCTGAAAGATATGAAGTAGCAACATATCTTCAGATATGTTGAATCTGAAGAAAGCAAATTCCAGTCAAAAGGAAGAGTAATAGAATTTGTGGGTTGCTTACAGTGAATCAAGTTTCACAATATTAGTTTCCAAGATACCGGAAAAATCAGGAGCCCTTAAACCTTTTAGAGGCTCGTGATTCAACATGATAAGCCCAATACAGATCCTCACACACTGGCTACAAATCAGGGTCCACTGATGCCATTTCAGTCAAGAGTCCTCTTTAAATCCACAACTCTATGTCGATTTCTCCCATGACATATCTCAAAGTAGGGTTTCTATGAAATCGTTTGTACACTGAAATGACACAGAGGGTACAAGCAAGCTTCATTACTTTATATGGAAAAATCTCCTATGTGTTTGCTGGCCTCAAAAATAAACCTACTAAATCATAAAAAATAATATGTAAACTTCCAAATAACACCAACATACCATAAGCAGAGAAACCATGGCTCAAAGTTATGACAGGCTGATGATGAAATACTGAGTGTAATTCCAATGCGGGGCAAGGCTATTCTTGCTTCAGTCTTTTTTTTTCCATAAAAGAGAAAAAAGTTTTTATTAGTTGCCAAAAACAGTACCAAGTACTCATATAGATTTTTCATAAAAACAAACTGCCAAATCATGAAATTTCAAAAAGCAGGTAATATATGTGTGTATACAAAATTTATACATGCAAGGGGGCTTCCAGATGTTTGTGGGAAAATGGAATGAGAAGAAAATGGCAGTTTCTTCACAATTTTTTTGAATTTGTGATTCCTACTTCTATCTATCTATCTATCTATCTATCTATCTATCTATCTATCTATCTATCTATCTATCTATATTTGCAGTCCTTAGGGAGTGCAAACAATTTTGATAATTTACTAAGCTCCATCTGGGCAGATGGAGCCCACCTGGTGTGCTTTGGAAGAAAAGTATGCTAATGTGCTTCTGTAAAATGTATAGCCAAAGGTCCCCATAATACATGGAAATGCTCTCAGTCGCAATACACTCTACAGCAGCAAGTAACTTACATCTAGGTTTTCTTTTTGTCTTTTTTTTAACTTTAGAAAAATATGGCAACATAATGTATTCATTGTAAATTTAAAATTAATTGCTGAAATTTTAAAATAATCACTTTTGATTAATACAAATATTTATATATCTTTTCATTCCTTGTACCACACTGTTAATCAAATATTTAAGGGTTCCAAATGCACAAAGGAAAGAGAGAAAATGAGTATTTAACTTCCTTGTTGTGCTTGACAGCCTAGTTGAAAGAGAAAAGAATAACATATAAAAAATAATAATAATTTTATGCGAGATCGCTATTCGAGTAACATTTAGAAAACCCATTATACTGTGAAAAATGTTCTCAGCAAGTGCTTCCGTGCTCTATTGAAACTAGTGCCAGAATACCATGATGATGGTCACTTTATAACTAAAGTGATTTTAACCAGTATGAATTGCATTTGTGCTGATTATGGCTCATGGAAACTCCATGTGTGTCAGTAGTGAACAGTGTTCCCTGGGGTTTTCAATCACTGGCTTTCAAGGTACACATCTTCATGCCTGAAGAGATCTCTGGGTTAGCAGCTGAGCTATTTAAACTTTGTACCACTCAAGAACTTTAATTCCATAAGTCCAAGTGTATGTGGACTTTATAGTAATTATCGTTTTAACCTTATACTTTATTTCTATTAAAAAAAACTGTTTTCTTTAGTATAACACAGCTAAAACAAAATCAAACGTACCAGCATAGACTCAATTCTGACTTATGGTAACCCTGCAAATGGATTTTGACTTTGCATGGTCATCCATAGCCTTCTGAAAATCTGGTATTCACAATCAAATTCTGATGTTATTCCTCCTTCATTTTAGGATTACATTATTAAAATCCTTGCCTCACACAGGCTAGGGTGCTTCCTCCATGTGGACTTAGTTGATGCCTCATTGAGATAGTTACTTCTTTGAAAACAAGCCTTTAAGTCTCCAAAATCTATTTTTTCTGATAGCCACGCGCCATCTGATTTCATAACCATACCTTGCTATAGCACTCATCTTCAGTGATCTCTTCATGAGGTTGAGCACCAAGCAGGGCCATGTCCTAAGTACTTGTTCTTAGATTGCAGCCAGAATTAAGTGCAAGCACAAAATCCATTCATGCATCTAAGGTTTGTATATGTCTCTTGTTCACTTTAGAGACATCATTGTCATTTGATGCTAGGGAACATTACCAATCATGTTTTGGGGCATCACTTCCACTCCCATTAAGTCAATCGTGACTAATAATAACCCTTCAAGGTAGTATATGACTGCCTCTGTAAGCATCCAAGCATGCGATTCTTCACAGGAGTAGAAAGTCTCATCTTTCCCTGAGGAACTGGCTGATGGTTTGAAACTGCTGACCTTGCAATTAGCAGCCCAATACATAATCACTATACATTGATGGTGTCATTAGTTTAGGCAATGGTACAGAATTTAAAACCCACAATTGCCTCGTTAGCATGTAATGTAACCTTTCTGCATGAGCACAGGGAAAGTAGTGGTCAAACGGGTTATGTGTTGTGCTTATAGTGATCAGGTCAGCACTTTGAATCTGCTAGCTGCTTTGTGGGAGAAAGATGAGGCTTTCTACTCCAATAAGGGCTTGCAGTCTTGGAAACCCATGGGGTCAGCTCTACCTATCTCACGGGGTCACTGTGAGTTGGAATCAATTTGATAGCAGTGAGTCTGGTTTGGGTCATTGTGCAGCTAAGGTAGTCAATCATTAGAGATGGATTAAAGTCTTCTTTAATCTACTTGTTTCCCTTCGGGATTCTCTGTATCTGTTGAAAATTCCTGTGTTAACCTGAGTAATACACATCATGTGATATGGTATTAGTGGTATGGTTCCCTCTGAATTCATGTGAACTATTAACCACCTTCTTTTTAAGAAGAGATAACCCTATCTTGAGTTTTCTACTCAGGAGGTAGGAAGCAGTACAGTAAAAATTAATGAAATAATTGGGAATTCGAAGACACCTCCATCCTCGACTAAGTGACTTGGATAATGAGGGCACAGCTACGAAGGAAATAGAAAGTTAATTTACAAAAGGACTATTGGATGGAAAATTGTGCCAAAGAAAAGAGTGATTGACACTGGCAGTAGGAGATAGATTTGGTAGGCAAGAAGAGTAATGTTTGTTTGTAAATCCAATCTAAGGAAACAAACCTTCAGTGATGCAATAATGCCAGATGTATTGGTTGTTCCAGATAATATTGTAGTGAAAAATAGTCATGATAACATATACTTCTTAGACAAATACAAAATGGAATATCATTATTGGTAAAGAGGAGGAACAATAATGCTTTGAGTTCATTATACTAGAGCTGCCTGAGCGGCAATCTAGGGGACTTAAAGTTGTTGGTTTTTTTTTTAAACAAAACCAACAAAGTGCACTGTCATTGAGTTGATTCCAACTCATCCACTCATCAGCTCATAGTAACTTTGTAAGATGGGGTAGAATAGCCTTTGTGGGTTACCAAGACTGTAACTCTTTTGGGGAATCGAAAGCCTTGTCTTTCTCCCACAGAGCGGCTGGTGGTATCCACCTGCTGACCTTGAATTTAGCAGTCCAAGGGGTAAGCCACCAGAGTTCCTTAAGGTATATGAATGTAGTTATAAAAAGAAAAAGTCTAGTCAGCACTTTCAGTGAACATTGGACTGCTAGCCAAATGGTATGGCCTTCAAACTCACTACTTACTCCACAGAAGAAAGAAGAAACAATTGGCTTCCATATATTTTCATTCCTTCTTAAATCCTACAGAGCAGTTCAATTCTATCTTGCAAGATCACAATGCATTAGAGCTGAAGTAAGAGCAGTGGTAGGTAAGGTAGTTAGATGAATAATAATATATATATGTTTTCAAATAAGTTTTGTTTAGTTCTGCCCTAAATTTTAGTGGGATGAGGTCAGGAGTATTCATTTGAATTTGGTGAATAGAGATCATCGATTAGTTTGATGAGAAGAAGCGAAGCCAGATGAGGTAAGTAAAGATAGATTATACAGCACATGTTCTCACAGCCTCTGTTTATGTATGTTTAAGGTAATTTCATTAGATCCACTGTCCTTGATGAGTGACAATTTTTATTCCTGTGCTCAGACTTGTTTTTCAGTTGTCACCACAATCATTGTTTAATTCCTTATTTTTTTAATCATTTTATTGAGGCACATACAATGCTTATCACAATCCATACATACATGCATTGTGTCAAGCACATTTGTACATTTGTTGCCATCATCATTCTCAAAACATTTGCTTTCTACTTGAGTCCTTGCCATCAGTTCCTCATTTTCCCCCACCCCTCCCCATTCCTGCCTCCCCACACCTCCCTCCCTCATGAACCCTTGATAATTTATAAATTATTGTTTTTCATATCTTACACTTCCCAACGTCTCCCTTAGTCCACTTTTCTGTTGTCCATACCCCAGGGAGGAGGTTATATGTAGATCCTTGTCATCGTTTCCCCCTTTCTACCCCACCTGCCCTCCATCCTCCTGGTATC
>NW_022103939.1:2268018-2269447 GCF_000313985.2 Echinops telfairi
TTTTCCATTTCTTTGAAGAAAGATGAGGGTAATTGTATCGGGATTGCATTAAACTTATATAGTGCCTTTGGCAGAACTGACATCTTGACTATATTGAGTCTTCTGATCCATGAGCATGGGATATTCTTCCATTTGTTGAGGTTGCCCATAGTTTCTTGTAATAGTGTTCTGTAGTTTTCCCCATATAGATGTTTGTTTTGTTCTTTTAGTCAGGTATATCCCTAGATATTTCAATTTGTATTTGGCTATTGTGAAGGGTACAACCTTTCTATCTCCTCTTCTGTGGTCTAATCTGATGTGTGCAACAGTCCGATGGACTTCTGTTGATCTTGTATCCTGCCACACTGCCAAACTCCTCTATTGCTTCCAGTACTCCCCTTGTGGAACTTTTGGGGTTTTCCATATATAAAAACTTATCATCTGCAAAGAACGATAGTTTCACCTCTTCCTTCCCCAGGCAAATACCTTTGATCTCTTTTCTTTGCCTTATGCTGTTGGCAAAAACCTCCAGAATGATATTAAATAAGAGTGAGGACAAGGGGCATCCTGTCTGGTCCCATTTTTCAGTGTCATTGTGTTAGTCTTTTCTCCATTGACTACCACGTTGGCTGTTGGTTTTTCATATATTGCTTGTATTGTCCGGAGGAACTTTCCTTCCATTCCTATCTTCTCAAGTATCTTAAGCAGAAATTGGTGTTGGATGTTGTAGAATGCTTTTTCTGCATCTATTGATATTATCATGTGGTTCTTATAGTTTTTCATGTCAATATGATGAATAAGGCTAATGGTCTTTCACATGTTGAACCATCCCTGCATCCCTGGTATGAATCCCACTTGGTCCTGGTGAGTTATTTGTTTTATATACTTTTCTATTCTATTGGCTAGTATTTTGTTAAGGTTTTTTTGCATCAATGTTCATTAGGGATATTGGTCTGTAGTTCTCAATTCTTCTGGGATCCTTGCCTGGTTTAGGTATCAGAGTTATACTAGCTTCATAGAAGGAGTTTGGGAGTTTGCCATCTTTTTCTATGCTCTGGAAGAGTTTGTGTAGGATTGGTGTTAGTTCTTCCCTAAATGCTTGATAGAATTCTCCAGTGAAGCCATCTGGTCAAGGGGATTTTTTGTTGGTAATCCCTTGATAACCTTGTCTATTTCTTCTATCGATATGGGTCTGTTGAGATTCTTGATGTCCACTGAGGATAGTCTAGGGAGGGAATGTTTTTCCAAGAATTTGTCCATGTCTTTCAAATTGTTGAATTCATTGGAGTACAATCCTTCATAGTACTGTGTAACTGTCCTTTTGATTCCATTAGAGTCTGTTGTAATATCCCCTCTTTTATCCCTTATTCTTTCTATTGAAATTTGTTCCCTCCTTTCTTTGGTTAGGTTTGCAAGTGGTCTGTCAATTCTGTTTATCCTTTCAAAGAAC
>NW_022103939.1:2270616-2287929 GCF_000313985.2 Echinops telfairi
GTGTGTGTGTGTGTATCATTCTTGGCTTCTTTCCATCCTTAAGCCAATGCTATCTTGGGGTCTGTTTTCTCTTTGTTGCCCTCTGGGTGAGGTTGTTCTATGTGGCAGTCTCTTATTTATGCTTGGTGAGTGCTGTTTTTCTGCCCATACTTCTGCCCATGGAGTCGGCAAGGATATTTTGTAGGGCTGGGTTTCCTCTAACGTATTCCTTGAGTTTTTCCTTCTCTGGGAAGACTCTTACTTCTCCATCTATCTTGATCAATAATTTAGCTGATAGAGTATTCTTGGGTTTGCATTGTTTTCCTACAATTTTTGGAGTATGTTACTCCACTCTCTCCTCTTCTTCATAGTTTCTGCTGATAGGTCTGAGCATATTCTTATTTGGGAACCTTTATATGTAACATAATTGCTTGTTTTTCCCTAGCAGTTCTCATGATTTTCTCCTTTTCCTCAAAGTTGGATAATTTAACTATTATGTGCCTTGGTGACTTCTTCTTGGGATTCAGACTAGCTGGTGTTCTTTAAGCCTCCTGAATGGTTGCCTGGTTTTCATTCATTAAGCTGGGAAAGTTTTCCTCCAAGAATTCTCTTGCTATTGTTACAGATGACTTCTTTGTTGTGTCTTCCCCTGGTAAGCCAATAATTCTAATGGTTTTCTGCTTCATAACATCAGACATAGCTCTTAGGTTTTCTTCAGCTTCTCTGGGTTGATCTTTTTAGATTTTTGTTTGCGTTTGTTGATGTCTGCTTGGCTGTCCTCCAAGTCATTGATGTGTTTCTCTGATTCCTCCAGTCGATTCTCAAGGTCTGTGTTTCTGCTATTGGCTTTTGTTATCTCCTCCCTAAGCTCCTGTATTTCCCTTTGATGCATGGCCTTTATCTCCTCTATCATTTCATCCTTTTTCTGTATGACTCCAAGCAGCATTCTGAAATTTCTTTCTGTGGCAGCTCAATGTCTGCTTCTTCAACGTATGTTGTTATGTTCGGGATATCTTCTGCCATTGCTTTTTTTCTCTCTTTTTTGTTGTTGAGGTGGTTGGGGTTGATGGCTGTTTGCGTTGCATTGTTTTAGAGGAGCCAGGTGCCATTTTTCAGGGATTGGAAAAGCACTGGCTCTCTCTGGGAGATTTGTAGGAATGCTTCTTCTAACTGCCTACAGCTAATATTACTATGGGATTATCCTACCACTTTATCCTCCTGTGGCTTCCCTATCAGGGGAGTGCCCTAGAAGGATGGTGGTTTGCCTGATTTGGTGTTGTGGAGGTTGGGCGGAGGCTCCTGAAACAGCTTGGAATGTTGATGAGTGTTGGCTGAGCTGCCTTATGCCCCCAGGTACACAGGCAGGGCTTTCCCAGTGAGAAGTTGGGCAGACTATCCCCTAGAGGGGAAGCAGGGCTTTCCCTAGCCTCGGGCTAGCTACACAGGGTGGAGCTCACCCAGCTAAGTGTGGTGCAGGCATAAGTGCCCTAGGCTAATGGGAGTTGTCTGAAGGTCAGCAGTGGAGTGTGAGAGAACAGGAAAGAGACAGAGGAGAAAGAAAAAAATTAAAAGGTAAGAGCGTTTAGACTGTGCGGGGAATATAGGGGAGAGAGAGAGAAAGAAAAGCAACTATGCAGCTGAGTCCCACTCACCACCCGTGGAGCTGTAAGAGTTTAGTCCCTACCCTGAGGCAGTGGTGGCAAGCCACAGTTGAGCCGAGAAAAAGCCCCTGTGCAGCCCTCAAAGACCGTGGGGCGGGGGTTGGGTGGGCGGTAGAGAGCAGAGATGTAAACAGAAGCAACAATGTATCTGAACTTCGATAGCTGTGCTGAGAAAAAGCCCCTGGGCAGACCTCCAATAATGTGGGAGAACAGAGAGCAGAGATGTAAACAAAAGCTGCAATGTAGCTGAACCCTGATCCCTGCCTGTGGAGCTGCAAGGGTCCAGTCCCTTCCCTGAGGCCAGCGGGGGCAAACTGTGGCTGTGTTGAGAACAAATTCCCCTGCGGGCTCCAAATGATCCCAGCTCTGGCAGAGACAGTGTTGGGGCCAAGGTCAAGCCCCAGCCATCTTGCACTGAGGTAAGCCAAAAGCCCCAAGCCCCTCAAAACCCCATGGGTCTGTGTCGACTTATCTTTATGATGCTCCTCCTGCGTTCCAGTTGTGTTGAAGTTCCCTCTAAGAAACTCTCCTGGGCTGGATTCTGTGGGGTCCTTCTGGTATGTGTCACTCTGACACCATCTTCCCAGAAGTCCCCTTTTTATTTTTTATAAAATTGGTTGTATTTGAATTTTTGTAATTTGAATATGGCATGTTAGTAGGTATAATTTTCTTTTAAAGTGTTTTATCTTCTCTAGTCTCTATGTTTCTAACCATTGCAACTACTAGTATACAATAACTATATTGTAACAGTCACACAGTTTAAAAATGTTTTGCTTTAATTTTTTCAATCTTTTTTCTCTTTAATTTTTGCTCTTAGCAAGTAAATATAATTTTGCTTTTCACAAGTATAAACAGGCCTATTTTCAAACTTTCTTCTTATTTCTTTAGTCATGATTTGCTTAACAATGAACTTAGACACTCATCATTGTATTACAATTTTTAAAAAAATCAGCATGTTCTAATTATTTCCCTTCAGCTATGGACATTACTTATTTATTTCTTGAATGCTGTCTATATCATTAATTAATTTCAGAATTATGTAAATATATATAACAAAACATGATCAACAATTTAGCATGATCTATTTCTTTCTGAACAATTAAGTAACATTCAGTAATTCTTCAAGTTGTACAACTGTTTTCACAATTCTTTTCTAAATTGTTCCATCACCATTAACTAAATTTCTGCAAAGCTGAAATTCCCCCTTTCAATATTCATATATGATTAATTTTACCATTATTAGTTCATAATTATAATTTTTTCCTTGATATTGTGGCAGTTAATTTTTAGAGCCTTTTTTTCAAAATTAATATAACAATCAGGTCAACGCCAATCTTATATTACTATCTCAGAGACATAGAATTAGTCTTTTTGCATAGCTTTATTTCTTTGAATAAGTTAATTTTTTTTCTATTACTAAACACACTCAAGAAAAGAACAGGCCAGACAGCTTATGAACCTAAGAAAAGTTTAACTAGTATATTCTAAATTAATAAAATAGTGGAGTGAAGAGAAGTCCATACATTTAACAAGACAGTTAATGATATTTTAAACTAATTGCACATACTATTATGATAAGTGAGATAGGTGAAGATCCTAGCTTGGGGAGAAAAATAGTGGACATGTAGTGTGAAATAGTATTGTTTTATGCTCCATGAAATAGAAAAATAACATTAGATTTAAGATGAGCACAAGAAGTCCAGATAGGTAAGTATACAATTAAAATGTAACTTACATTTGAGGTGGCGAGCTCTAGGGAATCACTCATAATGGTATTGAACCACAGGTACTATTCTCAAGGAAAAATCTCAGGGTGGTTCATGAGTAGGCTGGTAAACACACGCACAGCTATAAAACTCCTTAAGAGCAGTCACATTTTGGGCACATGTATTTCTGCCTGTGGTCGACAAATGATGAATACTGTAGATGGTGGGAAAGCAGCTGTGTCTTTGGCTCTCAACTGAAATCTCAGAGAACGGTAATTTTAAAGGTAATTGCTATACCTAGACTTTATTTCTTTTCAAAATTTGGTTACATGAGTAGTTAGATCAGGGACCCTGGGAGGATATTTTTTTTCCTTAAGCCATTTTTTCACTGTCTCCATTCTAAAGATGTAAATTTCAGAGTCAAAGGATATCTAAAAATGAGCAATGAAAATGTTCAATGCAAACAACAGATTCTCACTAAATAAGTATGGAATATCATACATTATCATGGAAAGAATTCTTAGTATTTAATTTTAGAAAGTTTGCCCCTCAAATTTCTCTGCATTGTGTTTGCAGTCAACAATCATGGATTCAAGAAATCTATGTGTGTGTTTTTTAATAGCAAAGAAGCATGTGAGGTTCTCAATGAAGAAATATTTCTATTCAATACTTCAGAAAATATTTTGGTATTTGGCTTATTTTTAAATGTGTACTATGAATTAACTTATCTTCTCACAGCATCCCTATTCTCTAGATACTGTTATTTTTATTATCCACAATACATGAGGTAATGTATATGCAAAACTTAGGCCTGAAGATCTTAAGTAAATTGCTCAACATCATAAAAGCATTAAACCAAGACGGGGTCTGTGCTTTTCCTTTTCATGCAATAGTACAGCTAACTAATGAAGCAGTACACTGTGTTCCAAAAAGCAATGTATTGTACACTTTCTATTCTTGATTCAGTTAAAATCTTAGTCCTGCTAGTTTGGGGTTGTTATGGGAAAAGTCATTTTGGTTTTCCTGGCTTGATTTCTCACCTACAAAACAAGAGAAAACTAGAATTTTTATTCTCCCCATAAATTGCTTCAACAATTTAAAAGAACTATTTTATAAAATTGCCGTGATTCATTAGTTATAGTGGTATTCTAGTAAGTACATGTCAGCTGTTACTAGAAAAAACTGCTTTCTTGAGACAGGTTATAAAAACAAAATAAAACACCTGTGGTGAAAGATGAAATACTCCCTTGCTGTTTTCCACAGCTCACTTAGGACTATCTTTTATAAATAGGGATGCAATTTTGCATTGATCGTGGCCACACACACACTCAAGATTATTGTTCTGGTATTTGTTTAATTATTTGAAATGACATAAAAAAATTGTTGGATTTTTCATTTCCACAGTCTTTTTACAGTCTTCTCCTCAGGACAAGCCTTTATCCGCCAAAAAAAGAAAAAGAAAAAATCATTTTAATTATTACGTATTCCAAATAGTTGCAGGCCCTCTCTTGATGCATGCCTTTTGCATGTACTTTTCTCCCTTTTTGGTATACTCTATTCCACCACTCACCCAACCCTCTGGACATTTCCAAAAAACCCTTGGAAATTGACTTAAATTAAATATTGGCTTACTATTACCTCTCAGGGAGAATTCCCAACACACAATCCATTTGCTTCTGTTGCATTACTGAAATTTAGAGTAACTTTTTCCAGTTAATAATTTGATAATATTCACATTGTCCATAAAGAATTAATTTGTTATAATCACATTGTAATTTCAAACTAAGTGTTGGACTGATAACTGAAAGGTTCGTTATTCAACCAACCAGCTACTCTGTGGTGGAAAAATAGGACTATTTATACCCATAAAGATAGATAGATAAACAGACATATACACACATTTTTAAAAATTGTCTAAACTGTCACCATTGGAAAATATTTTTAAAAACATCACTTTCAAACACCACATTATTTACAGTATAGTTAAACATAAATTAAACTAAAATTCAGAGCAGTGCATTTAATTCTAATCCCAATCTAAGAACAATTAGTTCTTATGAGAAGGCTCTCCTGGATACTCCCTTGCCCTCATGGAGAGATCACTGAAGATATGGGTGCCATAGCAATGTGTGGTGAAGTAATTAGATGTCCAGCTATGAGAAAGATTAGTTTCTGGAGTCTTGTCTTCAAACAAGCAGCCATATAAGTGAGGTGTCAATCATGTCCACATGGAAGAAGCACACCAGCCTACGTCATCCAAGGATTGGAAATAATGAAACACAAATCTGAAGGAAAGAATAGTATCTGAGCTTAAATGAACACTGAATTTCCAGAAGGTGGTAGATGACATAGGAAGTCTAATGCATCTATGGGGTCCTCACATGGATGAAGCCTCCAGTGAATCCCCTCTGAACAGGGATGGGAAGACGTTGCCATCTGACAGAGAGTATTATAAAGTTAACTTTGGAAGATGTAGTTAGGTTAAATTGTAATTCTTTATTAGATCCCTTTTTGACTCATTTGAAAGTTCAGTTTTTAATATTTTCTGCTTTTTTTATTGAGGTTTCTCTATGTTTTCTCTACTCATTGTTGTTTTAATTTTATTTGCTTCCTGTTAGTGCATTTATGTCTTCCTTTATATGAAATTCAGGATAGGTAAATCTATACAGAAGTAACAGAATTAATAACTACCTAAGGGCATAGCAGAGGAAGTTCCTAAAATATCAGCTCTTGAGTAACCTATAAAACACAGTTTTATTCTGACACATATAAGTCACCACTTTCACATAAAAGGATGCTGGAATTACATATAGGTAGGGACTGAATCAAATGTAATCTAATTTAATCACTCATAGAGGTTTGCAGTCCTTTCTGCATTCATAAGGATCCTTTACAGATGGTATTTATACCTTCATATTTTTCCTCTCATTCAATTTTTTTAAATTTGCATGAAGAGAGATAATAAAAGTTAAAAATAAGGAAGAAGTTTTTTTACTTACTACATATTCAACCAGATTTTAATGTCACAAAGTTGGATTAAGTTATCCTCTCACAGCAGATGTAATCCATTCATAACCAAAAGTTATGTAGGTATAATCTCTATATCATTTCATGTCTTAATTAAATTAGTTCCATACGGCAAAGTCTAACATTTAATGAAAGTTTTTATATACTTTTCTATGTCAAAGTTTACTGATGGCTGAAAGTTTCTATATGACTCAAAGGTTGATAAGGAAGCAAACTGATTTTACGTGGTGCCTAGCATAAACTCATGATTATAGAATTATTCATGACAAAGATAATCGTTATGGTGCATTAATGAAGACTCTATCACTCTAGGGAGAAGCAACTATTGACCTTTGTGCTGCATATTGTTCATTGGAAATGAAAATGGTATTAGTATTCTGAACCAGGCTCTCTTACTGTGGAAAAAAAGTGACTATTCACCACAGGACTATCAATTAAACATCATGGTCTTCCTCAACAGCAGTAACTTCAGACCCTTTCTTCTGACTGGCTTCCCTGGCCTGGAGGCTTCACATCCAAAGATATCTATTTTGTTTTGTGTCCTGTATCTAATTGCCCTTCTGGGGAACAGTGCTATCTTAGTAGTTATTTGGATAGAACAGACACTTCATGCACCCATGTACCTTTTTCTTTCCATGCTGGCTGCAAGTGACCTGGGACTGTGCACTACCACCCTGCCTACTCTGCTCAAGCTTTTCTGGTTCAATGCTCCTGAAATAGAGTTTGATGCCTGTCTCACCCAGATGTTCTTCATCCATGTTTTCTCCTTAATGGAATCAGGCATCCTACTGACTATGGCCTTTGACCGATATGTGGCTATCGCCAGCCCACTCAGGTACACAACTATTTTGACCAATGCCACCATTGTCAAGATAGGCATAGGGATTTTGATACGGGCTGTGGCTGTCATCCTCCCTGGGCCCATTCTTATTAAACAGCTGATGTTTTGTAAGCCCAATGTGCTCTCTCACTCATACTGTCTGCACCCTGACATCATCAAGCTTTCCTGTTCTGATCACCGTATCAATAGCATCTATGGCCTCATAATAATTCTCATCACCTTTGGACTGGACTCTGTATTAATCCTCCTCTCTTATTTGAAGATCCTGATCACTGTGTTAGGCATTGCCTCCCAGGAAGAACAATTCAAGGCCCTCAATACTTGTGTTTCCCATGTCTGTGCTGTGTTGCTGGTGTATGTCCCAATGCTTGGAGTATCCATTATCCATCGCTTTGGGAAGCATGTTCCAGCTGTGGTACACATTATTATGGGCTATGTATATTTATTAGTTCCTCCTGTTCTCAACCCAATTGTATACTGCATTAAGACCCGGGAGATACGTATCCGTATTTTAGGTAATCTACTGAAAATGTAACAGAGAAGATTTAAGTACCATTTACATAGTTCTGAAATAATCTTTATGGCATTAACTTCTACTTTGCTTAAAAATATATGTCTCTAGGATGTCTTTCTATTTTCACAAAACTAGTGTGCATGTATAAGTACCCTTCATTTTTCTGGGAGTTCTCAAACATAACAATATCGTAGGACTTCTTTTCCCTCAAAGTTCCACCCAAAATGGATGACTAATTATTTTTACCAATAAAGAGTGAATTCTCAGTAATGTATGCATTTAGAAAGCCAATATCAGTAGTGAAACCATATTGTTGAAATGATCAGTGATTATTGTGACAACAGTGGATGTATCAGATAATTTCTAATGTAGAACTAAAGGTATCCACCATAAAATAAATATAGCTTCAAGTCACATAGTTCACAATTTCACTTATGATGAATGTTCTGCAAATATTCTACTAGTTTTTTTCTCTTCTACTTACTAATTTTTTTCAACTTTGTGATATTTTATCTCAGTTGACGTTTCTTTTCCACTGTATTATTTTATCATGTATCTGACTTAATTCTTTTAGCATTTACAGATAGGGCTTTACATATAAAGTTCAAAGAAAACAATATGAACAAAAACTAAAAAACCTGTTAACATTGAATTGTAGTTGGATTTCTGACACACTATGTTGTAATATTTGGGTGATGTATGTACTTACTATTCAACACATTTTGCTTACTTATGAAATTATTTTACTACTGATAAATAAAAGTAGATTGTGGGTCGTGGAGAGTTTTAGCCTGGAATATCTGGGAAAGATATATTTTAAAATTAAGATAGTATGTACTATGGAAGCTTTCATCCCTGAAGTCAGTATGGTAATATACAGAGAAATAGTAGTAATGTTTTAGTTTAGTTGTTTTTAGCATTTCCAGGCACTTATGAAGAATTAGTTAGATTTTTTTGTTTTTTTTTAACATTTTATTAGGGGCTCATACAACTGTTATCCCAATCCATACACACATCAATTGTGTAAAGCGCATTTGTACATCGTTTCTCAAAACATTTTCTCTCCAATTAAACCCCCGACATTAGGTCCTCATCCCCCCCCCCCTCATAAGCCCTTGATAGTTTATAAATTGTTATTTTGTCATATCTTGCCCTGTCTGACTTCTCCCTTCATCCACTTTTCGGTCGTCTGTCCCCCAGGGAGGAGGTCACACACAGTTCCATGTAATCGGTTCCCTCTTTCCTACCCATTCTCCCTTTACCCTCCCTGTTTTGCCACTCACACCACTGGTCCTATAGGGCTCATCCATCCTGGATTCCCTGTATTTTCAGTTCCTATCTGTACCAGTGTACCTCCTCTGGTGAATTAGTTAGATTTTAAGTGAAGGAATAAACTTTTTAGAAGTTGTATTGGGTTTTCCATATTCTTCACTCTACAGCTCTATGGGAAGGTCTTGGAGAAATGTCCTCATCTCTTCTGCTGTTTACTGCTTCATTAGAGATCTCTATGTGATTTGACACCAATTGCTCTCTATTTCTGCTTTCTCATTTTTCAATTCAATTGCTTAATATTTCTTACATATTAAAAGATTAAAATCAATTTCTCATTTCAATTGCTTAATATTTCTTACATATGAAGAGAGATTTGCTAAAGATATATTCTAATAACCTTACCTCATTAGCCTCTCAAAGACAACCCATTCCTTAATGGGATTATAACAGGCATAGAGGTTAAGAAATGAAGCACCTACATTGGGGGACAAAATTCAATCCATAATGTTTCACTCTTTGATTCCCTAAATTCATGCCTGCCACATGCAAAAGGCATCATAACCTCACAGAAGGCTTACATCATCATAAACAGCACACCCTCATTTTTGAGTCTAAATTCAAAGTGGATGGCTTTAGGTGTCCTCCAGCTCAAGGCAAAATCCCTCTCATGTCCAAAGTACATGAGATGAAGTTTCACTTTCTTTGCCTCTAGGGATCATTTTGGATGGACTTCTTCCAACACAATTGGTTTGTTCTTTTGGCAGTCCATGGTACCTTCAATAGTCTTTTCCCTCACCATGATTCAAAACTATCCATTGTTATTTGGTCTTCCTTATTCATTGTCCAACTTCCACATGAATATGAGATGAATGAAAATACCATAGCTTGGGTGAGGTGCACCTTAGTCCTCAGAATAATATCCTTGATTTTTAACACTTTAAACAGGTCTTTGCCTCAGATTCATCCAATATAATGTGTTTGATATCTTGCTTTTTTTTCCACGAGCAAGGACTCCATTTATTATGATGCCATCTATTTATCCTGTTATGAGGATTTGAGTCTTCTTTTCTATGAATTTAATTTATGATTCTGTGAAATCTAAGCTAAAATTTATCTATTTGTAAAGTACAATGGTAGAACAAGCCCAAGGTAGACATTTCCTTAAAAATGAAAGAGATTGCAAGGAAGGAAGAGATAACTACAACAGCCCGTCCAAATACATTAGCTCTCTGCTGAGTGAAATCACAAAATGGCAGATTACTATATGAGATCACTATTATAAGGAAGAAATTAAACAAGCAAACACATAAAAACAAGATAAAGACTTTCATAGCAACAGACTTTGGAAATCACCAAAGAGAAAAGGGAAATGGAGGGAAGATAAAGAGTGGGTTAGGCTGTTGAATGTTAACTTAAATGAAAGTGAAGATAGTAGAAGAAAAATCAAGGAGTGGGTGAAGGGCAAATGATTGGGGAGTTGGGTTGGTGGTTTAAATTTTGAATACAAAATTGATGGTCAAAAAAGTAAACCCTACCTAATTTATAGTGCAAATTATTGTTAAAGAACAACACTTTAGGTCTCAAATCATGAAAATAATTATAAGCCATCTGGAGGAGAGTTTGTTCTCCAGATTCTAGGCATTGGCTGTGCCTTCTAAATTCTGTGGATTGCCTTTCAGCCCCACCTTCATGGTTTACAGGTATGGAAACAATGCTTACTCCAATTTGAGAGTATCTATTCTTCAAGTTCATGAAGGCTGGTCCTAGCCCTATGGTCCCAAGAGGTTCTGTTCATTTGCCCCAGGGAAATGGAAACCCCATCCTACCCCTCAGTTTTGAGTAATTGCTTCATTCTTCTATTACACCTTAAAGTCAGCCCTATATTATGGAAATCACTTGGTTGAGAACTCAAAGGCACAGGAAAATAAACGTTACATTAAAAGTCATAAAGGAGAGATCTAAGAAGGATGTACTTTCCCAGAGCTCCTGCTGCCAGACAAGAAAATTAAGAGGTAAGGAGACTTAGACTGAGAAGCTGAGTGCTGAAAATAGAATCAGGGTACTAAGGTCTGGTCTAGAACCCCCTTTTCAAAATTTTACTCACAAGGTGAATCAAGAACACACTGAAATGCTCTTGGTTCATTGTGCTGACTTGCAGGGTCCGCTGGACCCGAGCCCCTCCTTGCATCCTAGCCCCACAGCAAGCAGCGATTACCCAAGAGTGCTGTCTAAAAGTGGTCATAATCCCAGGCTCAAATAGAGCCTCTGAAAGCTAGCCACAAGACCTCACAACAGAGTTCCTTGTACCGCTAGCTACCCAGCGCTTGCAGTCTAGGGGTTGGCACAGGGAGCCAGAGATTGGAAGCAATTGAAGAGCTGTTGGGATATTTACCTGTGTCAGATCGCAGTTTAGCAGAGCACAAACAGATAGCCAAATGCTGGAAGGGTGAATTCAGTTCCAGTTGGCGGATGAAAAAAAAGCCCACTCTGATAAGCTAGTATTCCTCCTCTGGGGGACAGTCTGAGAACCCCCAAATCAGGGTGAGATAGTTTACTGTGCCAGCCTGCCCGATAAATACATGTGGGAGGTCCCTTTAAGACCTCCTTCGCCACACAATTGGAATTTACATCTCTTGAGCTGAGGACTGACTGTTGGTGACCTGGCTGACTGTTGGTGACTTGCCTTGCTGTTTGCTGCCTGTGCTGGGATGGCCTGAATCTCTCTACAGAGGACTACCTGGTGGCCCTAGACTTGAAGGACTGCCAGTGTCTCACAACTCTCTCACAGGAGTGAGTTGCGCTGAGCCATTTGTACTGCTGTATAATGTAACTGTTCATTTCTTGTATTATCTATCTATCTGTATATAATTTAACTGTTCATTTCTTGTGTTATATATCTATCTTTATAAATATATATATTTAATATTATATATTTAATATATTATATATAATTATTAGCAATCTGGTTTTGTCTTTCTAGAGAACCCTGTCGAACACACAGGGCATCCCACAAGTCCAATATAAAAAGGAGAAAAATATTTTCTTGGTAAAAACTTTCCATCCCAGGCTGTGACCCATTGTTTAACTCGGGCAAACCTGCAACACACTGTCCTTTAGAGCACATTAATATAACAAGGTAGCCAGAGCTAAGGAATGCCAGAAATAATCTCCAGAACATAGCCCAGAGGCTTTCAACATAACAAGGAGCCACTGTGGTAAACATCAGTCCAGGTGGTGAATTCAGTCAGTTCCAGTTGGCCAGCAATTTTTTTTTACTCTGAGCAACTGGGGCACTCATTAGTCTCAGCACAAACTAGGGCAACTCTGCATGCCCAATGGGGGGAGCTACTGTCCACCCTTGGTAGCTCTACACACCACTGGAGAAATCCTGCCCACCATTGACAGTGCTTTTTGTGGCTGGGGGTACCTTGCTTATCCCCCGCAGCCCTACACGTTGCTGATGGAACTTCCTTCCGCCTTCTGAAGTGCTGCATATGGCACAAGGCAGCTACACCAGTCAGCTCCAGCACGCCACACTGCTACAGGAACCTCTGCCTGAACCCTGCTATGACCTTGTCTATGAGGGTAATTCTACCCAGTAGCTGTGGGACTCTACACCAAAGCAGGCACACTCACCCACCACCTTGGGGCAGAGTTGTAACCCCTCCAGCCCCACAGTCAGGTGATCAGGGCTCAGCTATCCTTACTTTTTATTCATTTTCTTCTCTCTCTTCTTTCTTTCCCACCATAGTCAGTCTCAGCAGGCAGTTTTTTCAGTTTTTTCTTTTCTCTTCTTTCTTTTTCTTCTTCTCTCCCTCTTTTACCTTTTACAAGCCATCGCTGGCTTCCTGTCCACTACCCTCGGTCTAGGTCAACACCACCCACCCAGTGGCAGTGTTTCAAATGGCATGAGGCAGCTATACCAGCCCTTTCAAGTGCTCCATGCTGCTGCAAAAAACTCTGCCTGGCCTCCATGGTGATCTTGCCAACTAGGGAAATGCTACCCAGCATCCATGGGGATCTACATGAAAGCAGGCACATACACCCGAACACATTTGAGCAGGATTTAAACCCCTCCAGCCACACAGCCAGACGTTCAGGGCTTGGATATCTATTTCTATTTTGTTTCTTCTTTTTCTTTTTATTCTTCTATCTCTTATTTCTTTCCCATCACTGTCTCAGCAGACTCAGTTTTGTTTGTCTTTGGGGGTTTTTTTGCTTTTATTTTTGTCTTTGTTTTTTCCTTTCTCTCTTTTTCTTCTCTTCCCACTCTCTGTCCTTCCACACACTACTACCAGCCACTCCCCTCCATCTAGGGAAACCCTGACAGCCCAATTGGGGGAGCTCCCGCCCACACATGGTGGCCTTACATGCAACTGGGGAAATCATGCCCACCCCCCACTGCACCCAAAACGGTGGAGGAATCTCCCCTTCAAATGGCTGGGTATCTCCCACTTGGTCCCCAAACCTTACAAGTGACTGGGGGAACTCCTGCATACCCTTTGTAGTGATCCACACTGTAGTGGGAACATCTGCCAAACCTCCGTGGTGATATCTCAGACTAGGGTAATTCCACCAGCCTTCCATGGTTCTCTACACCAAGGCGGGTACATCAACTGGCCTTCCGTGGCACTCCTGTTTCAGTGTGCACCAACAGACACATTCCAAGAAGCACCAAGGCCCCGTGGACCACACCACCACAGCTTCCTGGGCTATAAGCCAGTGAAGCACCATTATTGAAGCCCCACAAACACCTGACCAGCATCCCCTGAGAGGATCATCCAATGCAGACACCAAATAACAGAATACTGGTTGGTGAGGATAGAGTGAAACAGCAGGAAGATAAAGCAGTAGCCCAACCACCCAGTGCAGTTAGCCTCAGGTAGTTTGAAGGAGCACTCATACAAGCCTCAGGTAGTTTGAAGGAGCACTCATACAAGCTTCCCAAAGAGAGAGCCCAGTGCTCTTTGACTCTCTGGAAGATGGCAGCAGGCTCTTCTAAAACAACACATAAAGAGCAATAAGTCCCAACAGCCTCAACAAAAAACCAGGAGAAACAGAAGACAATATCTGAAGGAAAGTCATGAACCTAATGACATGCATAGAAGCAGGCAGACATTGACCTGCCACAGAAAGAAATCTGCAGAACGATGCTTGGAGTCATACAGGATATGAAGGAAGCAATACAGAAAAAAAGATGAAGTTATAGAGGAGATAAGGGCCATGTATCAAAAGGAATCACAAGACCTAAGGGATGAAATAACAAAATAACATAGCAAATTAACAGAACTCACCAAAAGACGTGAAGAGATAGAGAATAGCATCATTTACCTAGAGCAGCTGTTCTCAAGCTATGGGTCACAACCCCTTGGGGATTTGAACCACCCTTTCACAGAGGTCACCTGATTCATAATAGTAGCAAAATCACTACTTATGAAGTAGCAACAACAATAATTTTGTGAGTGTGGGGTCACTAAAACATTAGGAACTATATTAAAGGTTGTGGCATTAGAAAGGTTGAGAAAAACTGACCTAGAGGATAACCAGGGAAATTCCATAAAATGGGAAAGGCAGTCAAATAAGACAATCAGAGAAGCTGAACAAAACCTGAGAGCTAGAGCCTTGCCTGATTCTATGAAGAGCAACAATATTAGAAGAATTGGACTACCAGAACAAGACACAATGACGTCAATGGCAAAAATAGGGAGGGAATTCTTACAGGAAAACTTCCCCAGCTTAATAAATGAAAATCAGGCCACTGTTCAGGAGGCTGAAAGAACACCAGTTAGAATGAATCCAAAGAAGTGACCAAGACATAGAATAGTTAAATTATCCAAGATTGAAGAAAATGAGAAAATCATAAGAGCCGCTAGGGAAAAGCAAGCAGTCACCGATATAGGTAACCAAATAAGAATATGTCCACACCTATCTGCGGACACAATGAAGATGTGGGAGTGAAGTACCATATTCCAAAAATTGAAGGAAAATATTGCAAACCCAAGAATACTATATCCAGCCAAATTAGCTATTAAGATAGATGGAGAAGTAAGAGTCATCGAAAACAAGGAAACAATCAAAGAATATGTAAAAAGAAACCCAGCCCAAGAAAAGATCCTTGCTGACCTAGTCTGGGCAGAAGATCAATAATCACCGAGTACAAATAAGAGATCATCACATATAACAACTCCACCCAGAGGGCGCTAAAGCAGAAACAGCTGCCAAGATAGCATTAGCTCAATGGTGGAAAGAAGGCAAGAATGAAACACACACACACACACACACACACACACACACACACACACCGAGAAGATAGGGAGGTAGGAAAACACCCAGCACAAAAGGTACAAGATGAGATCACAGAGTCCACAGATGGATGTAATAACACTGAATATCAATGTACTGAAATTAGTCATTAAAAAACAAGCTGGCAGACTGGCTTAGATAGCATAATCCATTGATCTGCTGCCTATAGAAGACACATGAGTTAGTTAATTGTGCCAGCCTGGCCGATAATCACATGTGGGGCTAATTGAAAGGCGGAGGGATAAATGGGTGATGAGGCCTCGCCTTTCTAGTTCTTGGGTCTCTTGTTTTGTGATGGTTACACCGGGTGAAGCTGCTTTAGCAGTTCCCTGCTTCAGCTTGCAAGATTGACTTCCTATAAGACATCCCCAAGGAGAAGCTACATGACCTATCCCGATGCAGCTCTGGGTGCTGGAGCAGCCGTGTGGAGACCCCTGCTAGTGCTGAAATGCTTGTTTGTTCACTGACTCAGCTTTCCTCCTGCAGTCGGCATCATTGCCTCTGTTTTGTGAGGTGGAGGACTTTGTGGACTGGTGTTGGGTTAATGGGTTAATGTTGGACTTGTGGGCTTGGGCAGCATTGGGTTGGGATGTTTTCATGATGCACATTTTCTTTACATAAAACTCTCTCTTATACATGAGTTGCTGTGGATTTGTTTCTCCTAAGTACCCAGACTAATACACACATTTATCAGAGGAAGGCTGTTAGCAATAAATGCACACATTAAAAAAGAAGAGAGACTTGTGGATGACATGCTGGCACAAAACATACACCAATTAGAGCAGAGTAAACAGAACAATCCTACTAAGAGCAAGAGGATAGAAATAATAAAAATCAGAGCTGAGATACAGGAGAGGGAAAACAAGAAAACTATGTGGAAAATTGATGCAGCTAAAAGTTGGTTCTTTGAAAGAATTAACAGAATTGATAGACCGTTGGAAAACCTAACCAAAGGAAGGAAGGAACAAACATCAATTGCAAGGATGAGGGATGAAGCAGGGAACATTATAACGGCCCCTAATGAAATGAAATGGATGATAACACAGTACTATGAAGGCCTAAACTCTAATGAATTCAACAACTTGGAAGACATGGAAAAATATTTGGAAACACAGTCCCTCCCTAGACTATCCCAGATGGATGTCAAGAACCTCAACAGACCCATAGCAATGGAATAAATGGACAAGGTTATAAAGGTATTACCAAACAAAAAATTCCTGGGCCAGATGGCTTCACAGGAGAATTCTACCAAGCATTCAGGGAAGAACTGACACCAATCCTACACAAACTCTTCCAGAACATAGAAAAGACAGAAAATTCCAAACTCTTTCTATGAAGCTAGTATAACTCTGATACCTAAAGCAGGCAAATATCCCACAAGAATTAAGAAGTACAGACCAAATCCCTAAGGAAAATTGATGCAAAAATCCTTAACAAAATACTGGCAAATAGAATACAAAGCATATAAAAATAATAATTCACCGTGTCCAAGTGGGATTCATACCAAGGATGTAGGGATGGCTCCACATACGAAAGACCATTAGTATTATTTGCCATATTGGCAAGAAAATGATAAGAGCCACATGATAATATCGATAGATGCGGAAAACGCATTCGACAACATCCAACACACATCCCTGTTTAAGACACTCAAGAAGATAGGAATAGAAGGAAAATTCCTCAATATTATACAAGCTATATATGAAAAACCAACAGCCAACGTGGTAGTCAATGGATAAAAGACAAAAAACATTTCCACTCCTATTTAACATCGTTTTGAAGGTCCTAGGTAAAAACATAAGATAAAGAAAAGACATCAAAGTATTTATCTAGGGAAGGAGGATATACTGAAGATAAGTCACCTGTGTACGTCAAAATAATTCACCAAGAGAGTAATAAGAGAGCCCACTGACTGGGTAAACATCTTTGGCAATGACACATCAGACAAAGGCCTTATTACTAAAATCTACAATACTTTGCAAGCTTACAATAAGAGAAAAACTAACTGTC
>NW_022103939.1:2289048-2297543 GCF_000313985.2 Echinops telfairi
ACATCAGACAAAGGCCTTATTACTAAAATCTACAATACTTTGCAAGCTTACAATAAGAGAAAAACTAACTGTCCACTGAAGAGATGGGCAAAGGACCTGAACAGAAGTTTCACAGAGTCTGAAATCTGAATGGCCAATAAACATATGAGAAAATGTTCCCGATCTTTAGCCATAAAAGAAATGTAAGTTAAAACAACTATGAGATACCACCTAACATCCTAAAAAATAGCCCAAATCAAAAAATCAGAAAGCAACAAGTGTTGGAGGGGCTATGGTGAGATAGGAACTCTGCTCCACTGCTGGTGGACCTGTAGGTATGTACAGCCACTATGGAAATTGATTTGGCGATTTCTAAAACAGATGGAAATTTAGCTGCAATATGACGTAGCAACCCCCCTACTTGGCATATACTTAGAAAAGGCAAGAAACAAACCACAGCCAGGCATATGTACTCCAATGTTCATCACGGCACAGTTCACAATTGCAAGGAGATAGAAACAACCCGAATTTCCATCAACAGACAATGGATTAAAAAACTGGTACATACATACAATGGAGTGCTATGCATCGCTGAAAAGCAGTGATGAATGCATGAAGCACATTGCTGCATGGGATGAACTTGAAGAAATTATGATAAGTGAACTAAGCCAAGTGCAAAAGGACAAGTGCAACACGAGTCCATTGAGGTAATTTTATGAAAGAAAGAAAGAAAGAAAGAAAGAAAGAAAGAAAGAAAGAAAGAAAGAAAGAAAGAAAGAAAGAAAGAAAGAAAGAAAGAAAGAAAAGAAGTGCAAAAGGGGCACAGGGAAAAAGCTACTGTATACAAACATTCCTGGGGTGAAGTCCAGGGGCCAGACCAAACCTAGTGGTACTTATGGTAGCCAACTAAAAAGGAAGGCGGGGGGTTGGGAGAAAGGGAAAAAAGGGTGTGTGTGTGAGGATAGGAATGTGTAGTGGGGGAATAGGGCACTAACCTACCCAAGTGCAGGGTATTGTTTATATCTCCACAGGGAAAGAGGAACCAGACTTAAATCCGGTGTTCCAGGATGTGAATGCAGCATCCCAGCATGGAGAGGGGAGCCAATGGAGGGGTCTGGGGACCTGGCCCCAATCCCAGCGAGGTGGACAACTGCTCCTCCCCCCAGAAGATTTTACTTTAGAGGACAGCACTGAAGCTGCATCTCTGAGAGAGTGACATGTCTGATGAGAGCACACAGGAGCAAATGAGTGGGGAGGAAGAGACAGTAGAGCACAGTATGGGCCCACCAAGCCTAGAGGATGATGTCCCCGCTCAGAGCAGCCAATGTACAGAGAAGACCATATGGCTCATCCCACTATGAGACACAATATCCCTTGCTGAACCATGGCCCTACGGGGGCAATACTATTGACTCAGTGTCAGGATTGGCCTGGTCTGACCCCATCACACCAAGGCAAAACACTAAGGGTGTGTGGCAACAACAGCGGAGAGAGCAGAGCAGGGATCTCCCAAGGGAGTGCAAAGGATAGACTTTGGGCCCACAGCGTGACACCCCACTGAACTCTACGGGAGGACACTCCTAGAGGTCAAAAAACAGACCTTGATCTATTTACAGGTTTTTCTTTTTTTTAATTTTTAAAAACTTTATACATATTTATTTATTTATGGTCATTGGTTTTCTTTGTTGTAATCGTTGTGTTCTCTTTTGTCACTTAGTCTTGCTATGCTTTGTGTTTTCTGTGTGCATATTATTATCTCTGCAGGTCTATCTATATAAGATAGGCTGGATGAACAGTCTGGAGGAGACTACAACACGACCGATGGTTCTGGGGTGACATGGGAGAGGGGGAGGTGGGGGGAAAGGAGGTGGTATTGACAAACCCAGGGACAAGGGAGCAACCAGTGATTCAAAATTAGTGGCAAGGAGGGTGTGAGAAGCCTGGTATGGATTCAGCAAGGGCAATGTAATGGAGAGAAATTACTGAAACCCAAATGAAGGCTGAGCATGACAGTGGGACAAGAGGATTGTAAAAATAAATAGAGGAAAGAACTAGGATGCAAAGGGCATTTATAGAGGTCTAAATACAGGCATGTACATATGTCAATTTATTTATGTAGGATGATGGGGAGATAGATCTACGTGCATATATTTACAGGTTTAGTATTAAGGCAGCTGATGGACATTGGGCCTCCACTCAAGTACGTACTCAACCCAAGAACACTTTGTTCTATTAAATTGGCATTCCATGATGTACACCTTCCCAACATGATCGCAGATGACAAATGTGTGCATAAGCAAATGTGATGAAGAAAGCTGATGGTGTCCACTATCAAAAGATATAGCATCTGGTGTCTTAAAAGCTTCCAGGTATACAAGCAATCATCTAGCTCAGAAGCAACAAAGCACACATGGAAGAAGCACACCAGCCTGTGTGACCACGAGGTGTAGAAGGGTGCTGGAATCAGGCATCAAAGAACAAAAAATTCATATCATTGTTGTTTTAGTCTGGATAGACTAGAGAAACAAATTCATAGACATGCACATGTGTATAAGAAAGAGATTTATATATACAAGAGCAATAGAACATTGAGAAACATCCCAACCCAGTCCAGTCTAAGGCCATATGTCTGATAGTAGACCATATGTCTGATATCAATCTATAAAGTTATCTTCAGACTCACAAAACACATTCAATGAAGCCAAATGCAAGACGATCACAAGCTGGTGGGTAGAAAGTCTTTGAGTCCAGTGGCGTTGTAAGCATCTCAGTGCTGGCAGGGGTCTCTCTGTGGTTTCTCCGGCTTTCAAGGTCTGGTTGCTTCCATGTGTCTTGTCTTCTCTAATATCTCTCAAGGAGTAGCAAAGAGAGAGAGTTATTTTTCCCCTCCAAGGAGGAAGTACCAGATCTCCCAGTATTCTCAGGAGAAGACCATGCCCACACAGAAGTCACATTGGCTATCTCCAGATTGACAGTCTAGACTCCACCCCTAAACTCTTAATCCTTAAATTGACACCAGATTGGGTGACTACCACAATTATAAATGAGGGGGAGTGCAGAGTTGACACCCAAAGCGCATCTGTAGGTAATGGGACATGCCCTTACCGAAGGATCGCGGGGAGGAGACGAGCCAGTCAGGGTGCAGTCTGGCAACAATGAAACACACAACTTTTCTCTAATTCTTAAATGCTTTCCCCTATCGCCCCCCCCCCCCCCACTATCATGATCCCAATTCTACCTTACAAATCCGGCCAAACCAGAGGATGTACAAAGATACAGATAGATAGGAACTGGAAACACAGGGAATCCAGGAGAGATGATCCCTGCAGGACCAGTGGTGAGAGAGGCAATACTGGAGGATAGAGGGAAAGTGAGGTAGAAAGGGGGAACCAATTATAAGGATCTACATATAACCTCCTCTCTGGGGGACGGACAACAGAAAAGTGGGTGAAGGGAGATGTTGGACAGTGTAAGACAGGGCAAAATAATAATAATTTCGAAATTATCAATGGTTCATAAGGGAGGGGGGGCAGGGAGGAAAGTGGGAGAATGAGGAGTTGATACCAAGGGCTTAAGTGGAGAGCAAATCTTTTGAGAAGATGAGGGCAACAAATGTACAAATGTGCTTGACACAATTGATATACATCAATTGTATGTATGGATTGTGATAAGAGTTGTATGAGCCCCCAATAAAATGATTAAAATTATATAGCCTTTTATTTTTAAGACAGGCATCATTTATTGAGGCCAATTCTTACACAATCACATGAAGTAGGCTTTCTTTTTCTTTTTTTAAACATATCTGAAATTAAGTAGCCATAAGACTAAGGATAGTCTCACATTTCTTACCTTGGCAGTTTACTCCAAAGGCATTAAGTTATAGAACTACCCAGAAACATGCTTTGGAAAGACACTGTCTTATTAATACAGCAGAACACAAATCTTCCCATTAAAGAATATTTGTTATCGATGAAACTTATAATTTTGTAGACAGAAGAGGTGATAAGAATAAGTACATAAAACAAATGGAAAGAAGTTAAAACAAGAAAAAAAATGGAATGTGAAAGTGGAAGGAGGCAGTGAAGAAAAATAAATTATCTAAGGGTTAATGAGACATGTGATCTATTTTAGAAAGTACTGGAGGAAGAAAATCAAATGATGCTTCCTGCATGATTTCACTACTACTTATTCCATAAATGTTGATGCCATATTAATATGTACTTTAGCTGAGTCCTAAGTCCAATTGGGCACACAATTTAATATCTTTCATGAATTTTTAACCTACCATGTTCAAATAAACTCATTACTATACCCCTCAAAATTGTTGATTGATCCTGAGTTACTTTTATTAAAGGGGTCAGGCCATTTATGCTAAGTTCTCCAACATAGGACACTTTACGCTCTCCATAGTTGTTATGGACGTGGTAATTGGTGAATGTAGAAATGTTTGTTTTAATGTACGACTTCTGGCCATGAGTTCTTAGGATCAATAAGCAAGGACTGAGGGCATTTTTGAGTGTAAATATGAACATCTTCATTTTGGGATGGTTGTCAGAAAGAGAAAGTCCAGGGATTTAGATAATATTCCCAAACAAAGGTGAAAATAATTATCTGGATAAATAAAAGGACTTCAATTTGTTTTCATTTGAGAAATAGAATCTCAATTACATAACCTGATAAAATTATTTCTACTGCATATTCTATATCATCAAGCATACCATTCTCTTGGGAACCCTACATGTTTTCTACTATATTAGAATCTCATTCTTCCCTTATTTGCACACATTATTTGTAATTATCCTCTGAAACACACTTAGCAAGGCAGAGATTAACAATGTCTGTTCCAATATTCACTAAATAAAATATCTGAAGAGATTCATTTGGAAATATAGAAATTACATGAATTTGGTCATTAACAGCACTTTCAGGTGCTAATATCAATTTTTGAGGAACTAAGAACAATTATTTATTTCTCCTACATCATCTTTTTATTCAGAATTGTTCTTGAACCATTTCTTATATTCATTCAACTAAAATCAGGCTACTTTAAACTGTAGAGCCCTAAAAACATTTTCCCGTATTTTCTTGGTCCGTACTCCATACACAATGGGGTTAAGGAAAGGGGGCACCAAAAGGTACATATTTGCAATAAAAATATGAATGTGTGCAGGCACATTTTTCCCAAACCGGTGAGTGAAGATGGAGAAACCAGCTGTGGAATAGAAAACTAGAATGACACAGACATGAGAGCCACATGTGCCCAAAGCCTTAAAGCTGGCTTCTCTGGATGGCAAGCGGAATACAGAGCGAAGGATGAAGGCATAGGATACAGCAATGAGAATGGCATCACATGACCCAATTATGGAAGCCACACTGAGGCTATAACGATTGGTTGATCCTGTGTCCATACATGCTAGCTTTGCCACAGCCATGAACTCACAGTAGGTGTGGGCAATGATTCGTGATCTACAGTAGGGTAGTTGCTTGAGCAAAATAGGGTGTGGGGTAAAGAAAGCTACACCACGAATCACCACAATTATACCTATTACAATGATGCGAGAATGGGTGAGAATGGTAGTATGGTGCAACGGATCACAGATGGCCACATAACGGTCAATGGCCATGGCCAGGAAGAAGCCCGATTCCATAGCAGTAAAGCTGTGGATAAAGAACATCTGGGTCAGGCAAGCATCAAAGGCAATATCACGGGCTCCGAACCAGAAGAGACAAAGCATACGGGGTAAGGTCGATGTCGAGAGGACCAGGTCCGTAATAGACAACATGCACAGAAAAAGAAACATGGGTTCATGGAGGCTGCGCTCTGCCCTCACTACAGCCAGAATGGTCACATTTCCTACCACAGCCACCACATACATGGAACAGAAGGGAATCCCAATCCAGACATGAAGGTGCTCTAGTCCTGGGATGCCCAGTAGCAAAAAACTCATAGAAGAGGGACGGGACATGTTCACGGGTGGCATATTTTGCTTTCTTTAGCTTCCTGACGGCACTGCTGAGGCTTTGAAGGTAAATTTGTTATGACAATGTGATCACATCCAGATCCTGCAAAACATGAAAATCATGTTCAGTTGGATCTTTACTTTTCTGTTGTGAGAAACAATCCAAATTTTTAATCTGTAGTGTGTATGAAAAGATTGGATAAGTAAAACCAGCAGCAATGTATGAATTACTGCATGAAAATGTAAATTTTACAGAAAGATAATGCATAATGCAAACATCATATCATATCATAGGAATCATACCATTCACCTATCCATCGATCATAGAACATTTTCTTTTATAAACATATTTGTACTTCATTTCCTAAAATTATTATTTCTGTGTAAGAAACGTTATAACTGAAATGGATAGATAAGATACTCTTCTCATGACAGTTACAAAACAGAAAAGAAAATAGCATAATCCCTTAATAGTGCTTAGAAAGAGCTCCTGGTGCCTTTCTGGTGCTGTTATGGAAGCATTGAATTGCTAGCTGTAAGGTTGGTAGTTCCAATCCATCGATTGATCTATAGGAGAGAGCTGCGGCTATCTTGTGTGATACAAATTAAATAGTTCATAGTTTTTGAAACTTGGAGGTGAAACTAACAATAAAATCCTCTATGAGGAAGGGTGGGGTGAAGGAACCCAGATTCCCTCATGCTAACATATGTAAAGTAGTTATTTAGCTGGATTGGTGAATTGATCTAAGTGTGTCCAAGATACCAGTCACTGAGTAGAGAAGATTCCTCTTATCTTGCTGCCCACATATCTGACAGAGTTAGATAAGGCATAAGATAAAGTGAATGAGTAAGTGACAAAGGGTAGGGAGGTTAAAGAAGAAAGGGAAATTTAATTCAGTAACAATTGTATGTGGTAAAGAACCCATAGGTCACTAACCTTACTTTCCCCATACTCTGTCAAATCTAGGGCCTTCAGCACTACTGCAATCAGCTGTTGAAAACATTACTTTCTTTATATCTTAAATATATCCTTATAAGTAAAATCTGCACTCATAATAACTTAAGCAGAGCTATACCAACACGTGCTTTTCAGAATCATGTTAACTTATCTAAGCTCTCCTATTATCACTCATTAAGCCAATTTTTTCTGAATTTCTTTACTGAACCCCAGACATTGCTAACATAGTGAAAAACCTTTGGTTAAGGTAGATATTTTAAAAATATGATTTAGCTTTTAAAGAATGAAAAGAAAAAATCATTAGTTATAAATAAGTAACTTACACTGCCATGCTTATACATAGGGGGAGAGATGAATAATGTAGTTGGGACTCAAAGGAAATGAAGACAATCATGTGAGTTGGGATTCTATGGGGTAAGTACAGGGCTCCACACATATACAAAAGTACCCCACAGATATTTTTATAATGCAGCGTGTATGCCAATCACTTTTACAATTAAGTTCTCAATAATATCTTGGTTGTGTAAATTAAATGCAGAACATGGGGAGAGCAGAATTGAAAAACACATACACACTCACAAATACAGACACTGGCTTCCAAAAACGTTTCTTATAAAACCATGCATGGTAAAATTTATGTGATGACAATCTCCTAAAAATTTCAACCTGCAATTGAATCCAGATGTGATGCAGTATCCATATTTTTATTCCTTTTTTTTAGATCTATAGGATAGGATATATGATGAAAAGAGTACGACTCTCATTTCTATGATATTCTCAAAAAAAATCTCTGCCTTCCAAAATCTTGTTCTTTCTTCACTTCAGCCATGGAGAATGAATACATAATTACTTCCTCTGCTTGATATTTCCTCCTTTGAATCTCAGTAAATTAGAAATTAAGGAGATGTTTACAGAAGCCGATTGTCTCATTTTCTTTTGAATCTTCCTCTGAATGCTTAGGTTTGCTTCCTTCTTCCCACCCCTTTCAACTTCCATCATAAGCTTAACTAGCAGAGAAAACAGGAAACAATTCAGGGCCAAGAAGAAATCCAGGCATGCAGCTTCTATATGTAGCAATTTAAGATAATCTCTTAGGATAAACAAGAATCATACTGACATAAGTAGGTCCCTCTGGAATCATTGGCCAGAGGCAAAGAGTTTTGTATATTTTGTGGTGATTGATAAATCTGCATAATTTCAGGAGTGTACTTTACATCAATTTATACACCTTTAAGTTATTTATATTTTGTGGTTATTACCTAAGGCAATTATGATCACTTCCGTATAATTTTTAAAATTTCTTTTGTCTACATAACTTTTTAATTGTTTTGTTTATATTCTTAGGAGTGCAATCGCTGGGTTACATCATAGGTTCCCCAATTTAATTGGGCTACCATCCCTTTACAGGGGAAAAAACAATTACTCAGCACCTCCTGACAGTTAAGAACGTTTGCACTCTAGCTTTGATCTGGGAGAAAGTGTGGACCTTAGCTTTTGGAGCCCCCGTGAGTCATTCCAGCAGAGCCCTCAGTGCAGCGCAGCCCACTCTGCAAGTGTTGGTTGTATCTGGACATTCCTTCACTTCTTGAGAATTGTCAT
>NW_022103939.1:2298839-2305676 GCF_000313985.2 Echinops telfairi
ATAGTCCACTGTGCTACCTGACTGTACTACCAGGGCTCTTTCATCATACTCCAGCAGGCCTATGAATTCTTCAGGAATGTAAAACTGACCTCTTGCTCTGCTAATTTTCCACTTGTTTTTTTCCGTAAATATTTTTGTTTTTGTTTGTCCCAGGATGGTTTTATAAATGTTGACAGTTGGCCTTTCTCCACAGCTCATTATCTCATTACCATTTCATTTTTCACAAAAGTGAACACATATCAAATTCTAGACAGAGTAGTAAATCACGGATACTATATTCCACAATGCATAATCAATCGCATGAGAACTACAACCAAATAATCAAATTATGGGCTGCATTAAGCAAATCTGGCACAAAGACCTCTTTAAAGGATCCCAAAGTAACAATGACACTCTGAGAGCTAAGCTGCACCTGACCTAAGCTTTACTATTAAAAAAAATTGAATCAGGTGAGGGAGTTTATATTTCAGATCATCAACTCTGTGTCTGACAGCTCACATCACTCATGAACCGCCTCCCTGTATCCCACTCCACCTGCTTTTCCGATTTCACTCCTCCAACTTGTGAACTTCCATCCTCCCTTTCCCCCAGGTCGACACTTGTCAACTCTCTATTCTCCCTTGCCCTCCCTGCCTTGGAATCTTGGTGCACAAGTCTTGGTCTTGCCTTTTGTCTTATAGCAGCAGTTTCATACATTATTTTTCTTTCTGTGACTAACTTCACTCAGCATAATGCTCTCCGGGTCCATCCATGTTATGAGGTGCTTCATGGTTTCACCATTGCTTTAGTGATGGTGGTATTTCATTGTATTTATATACCTAAGTTTTTTTAATCGATTTTTCTCCTAATGGGCGTTTGGACTGCTTCCTACTTCTCGCTATTGTGAACCGTGTTGTGACAAACATGGGAGTGTGTCTGTGTGTGTGTGCGTATGTATCTATACATGCATATTGCCAAGTATATGGCCAATAAAGGTTTTGCTGTATTATATGGAATTTCTATTCGAAGTTATCTGAGATATGTGGCTGTCCTCAAACTATAATTACAGACCCATCAGCAGCATATGAGGATTCCAATCTTTCTATACCTTGTCTAGCATTATCTGTTCTTTATTGGGTATATAGCCATGAATTCAGATAGAGCTCATATGAAGGTGCATGAAGGGTTTGCTTCATAAGAAGGTTTTCCTGGGGGGCTAGAGGAAAGATTGCTGCCAGATAACAAGCAAGGGAAGATGTCCTGAGCAACTGTCAGAGAAGTTTCCCCAGGATGAATATCTTGGTCTTCCTGGTATTGGGAATTGCAACATATAGAAAAATATACCCACGTTCCTTAAAGTGGGAGAGCAACAAAGCCCACTGAAAAACTACTCTTTACCTTAGACCATTGACACAAACTGCTGAGAGTCTCTTTCTTGCCCTGCACATCGGATTGATACTGGTCCCAGATGCAACCCACTCAATCAAACCAGTTACCTCCCTGGCCTCTGGTAGATAGTTCTGCCTGAGCAGCTTGGTGTAGACATAATCAGCACCCAAGCATTTTCCCCACTTCTCCTCTGCTCTGTTTTCTGGTACCTTCCACCCTCCTTGCCCCACACCTACCACACAGCACAAGTGTTAACAAAAGAATATGATCAAAGAGCAGGTTTTCCTAAAGGCAGTTGTAGTTTCTATTTATTTATTTCTATTTATTTTCTTCATCTTTTGTACTTTTGTTCTATTACAATACTCAAATTTCTGGAGTTTTTACCTACTTCTTCCACTGCCTTCTTCTGGTGTGCCCTCACTCTCCCCCAGGCAAAAAATAAGCAAACCCAAAACAAAAGCATACCCAATGTGATGTGGGGCGGGGGCATGGAGCGAATACAACATACCGGCATGTAGCAGGGAACCAATAGATACATCTGCAGGGCCAGTCCCTATCCTAAATATGTGCGCCCCACACCCTCCAGAAGAATGCACTTCAGAGGACAGCATTGAAGGTTGGGGAGAGGGGCACCTCTGATCAGAGCACGCAGGAGAAATGAAGGGGAGAGGAGAGAGTGGAACACATCCTGGCCCACCAAACCCCGAGGACGATATTCCTGCTCAGAGCAGACAATGCACAGAGAAGACCATAGGGCCGGCTCCACCACAAGGCATGACATCTTTCACTGAACCATAGCACTATGGGGACAACATTGGAGACAGTGCAGGAACTGTGCCCGGTCTGACTCCAAACACTGTGACAGTACACTAAGGGTATGCAACAGAGCAGCAAGAGGAACAAAGCAATGAAGTCCCTAGGGAATACCAAAAATAGCCTTTGGGGACAGAATGTGGCATCCCATCAAACTCGACTGGAATATACTCCTAAATGTCAAAAAACAGACCTAGACCTATTTATAGACTTTTCCTTTATTGTCATTGGCATTCTTTTTGTTGTTGTTATTTTGTTTTTGATTTTGGTTAGCTTTGTCTTCCTTTGTTGTTTTGTCTGACTTTGCATGTTTTTGGCACTTATTAAAATATCTGCAGGTTTATCAAGATAAGATAGGAGGGATAAACAATTTGGAGAAGAAAACAAATGGGCCAATGGTTCCTGGGGGACACAGAAGAAGGGGATGTGGGAGAAAAGAAGGGGTGGTGGGTCAATCAATCCAAGGACAAGGAAGCAACAAGTTAACTAAAATCAATGGAAAGAAAGGCATAGGATGCCTAGCGGGGCTTAATCAAGGGCAATGTAGCAGTGAGGTATTTATTAACCTCAATGAAGGCTGAATATGATGGTGGGACAAGAGGAAAGTAAAAGGAAATAGAAGAAAGAAACAGGAGGCAAAGGACATTTATAGAGGTCTAAATACAAGCATGTACATATATAATATAGATATATAGCAAAAGGGGAATAGAACTATGTACTCATAACTATATGTCAAGAATTAAGGTTGCAGATGCACATTGGGCCTCGACCCAAGTACTCCCTCCACACAAGAACACTTTGTTCTAACAATCCGGCATTCTGTGATCCTCACCTTCCCAACACGATCACTGAAGGCAAAATGGGTGCATAAGCAAATGTGGTGAAGAAAGCTGATGGTACCCAGCTATCAAAAGATATAGTGTTATCTGGGGTCTTAAAGGCTTGAAGATAAACAAATGGCCACCTAGCTGAGAAACAACAAAGCCCACATGGAAGAAGCACACCAGCCCGTGTGATCCTGAGGTGCCGATGGGATCAGGGATCAGGCATCTAAGATCCAGAACAAAATCATATCAACATGGGGGGGTTGGAGGGTGGAGACCCAAAGCTCATCTGTAGACAATTGGATGACCCCTTACAGAAGGGTCATGAGGAAGAGAAGAGCCAGTCAGGGTGCAGGATAGCACTAATGAAACACAACTTTCCTCCAGTTCTTTAATACTTCCCTCCCCTCCCCTACTATTATGACCTCAATTCTACCTTACAAATCTGACTAGACCAGATCATTTCAAGGCAGAGAGATCAGTTCAGAAATTTGATTATTTTTCTTCAGTTATCATCTTGGGAAAGTGAGCATCATGGAATGTCAGGCTAATAGAACAAAGTATTCTTGCTTTGAGGGAGTACTTGAGTAGAGGCCCGATGTCCATCTGCTACCTTAATAATAAACCTAGGAATATATGTAAGTAGATCTATTTCCCCACTGTCATATATAAATATATTTACATATGTACATGCCTGTGTTTAGACCTCTATAAATGCCCTTTGCCTCCTCATTCTTTCCTCTATTTCCTTTTACCTTCCTCTTGTCTCACTAGCATGTTCATCCTTCATTTGGTTTTCAGTAATTCCTCTCGTACATTGCCCTTGATCAAGCCCTACCAGGTCTCCTACACAGTCCTTGACATTGAATTTAGATCACTTGCTGTTCCCTTGTCCCTGGGTTTGTTAACACCCACTTCCTTTCCCCCACCTCCTCTCCACCAGGTCCCTCCAGAACTGTTGGTCCCGTTGTTTTCTCCTCCAGATTGTTTATTCAGCCTATATTATCTAGATAGACATGCAGAGATAATAACATGTACAAAAACAAGACAGAGCAAAACAAAGCAACAAAATAAAACAAAACAACAACCACAACAAAATAAAATTGACAAAAAAAGAGAGATCTAAGTGTGTAAATATTTCAAGGTCTGTTTGTTGACCTTTAAGAGTGTTTTCCAGTTGAGTGTGATGAGGTGCCATGCCCTGGCCCCAAAGTCTGTTTTTGGTATTCCATGGGGACATCGTTGCTCTGCTCCCTTTGCTGTTTTGTTGCACACCCTTAGTGTGTCGCCTCGGTGTAGTGGGGTCAGATTGGGCACAATTCCCAGATTGTGTCTCCCGTGTTGTCCCCTGAAGCACTATGGGTCAGTGGGGGACGTCATGTCTCCTAGTGGGGTGTAAAGTCTCTTAGTAGGGCTGACCCTGTGGCCCTCTTTTCATTGGCTGCTCTGAGCTGGAGTATTGTACTCAAGGATTGGTGGGCCAGGATGTGCTACACTCTCTCTTTCTCCCCCTTCATTTGATCCTTTTTGCTCTGATCAGATATGTCCCTGTCCCTAAGCTGTAGCTTCAGCACTGCCCTCTGAAGTGAATTCTTCTGGGGGAAGGTAGGGGCCTGTCCACATAGTAGATGGTGGGGGGCTGTCCACATAGTAGGGGCTGGGCCAGCCCCAAAGACCTCTCTACAGATAGTATAACAGGCCAACTTGCCAGACAGAGAGATCCAATTGCAGTGAGGGGTCACCTATTAAGCAGCAGAGCCTCCCCACCACTGATGCTGGCTCAGCAAATCTCCAACAAAATTTTCCCACATCGATGGAGATAGATGTCAGGCAGACCTGCCAGCTGGCACCACACGAGGAAGTGGATGCTCCGAGGTCCTGGCACTGATAACATCCGAGAGAGCCTCCTGGACACCATAAGGACAGCTACCAGCTCATGTGAATCATCCCTGCTGTGCACATCAAGAAGGTGCCCCCCTCCCACAAACCCACCTCCCTCACAGACCTACCTGCCCGCAGGAACACTGCCCTGTGACCTAAGGAAGGTTTACTACCTGAAAAACCTACGAATAAAGAATTGGGTTCTTCAAACTTTTAGAAGTGACCTAATATTTGTGTGTGTGCATGTGTGTGCATGTGTATGTGTGTGTGTGTATTACCTTTTGCGAGTTCTTTTTGTTTGCCTCAGTTTCCTCATTCATAAAATAGGGAAACAATGTACACGTGTAAATTGTCCATGTCAATGCTATCAATGAAATGGATGGGTTGTTCTATGAAGTGAGATGTCACCAGGGTAATGGAAAGGTGGCCTTAAGGATTACCTATTCACGTGCCAACAAACACTAACTTAAAGAGTGAATTTCTTCTCATTTTTAAGGATAGGTAGCCTCTTAGAATTTTATAATATGAGGGAGTACCCCCCAAACACAGGAGAGGTTTGTTTTTGTTTTTTTCAAAGTTCTGTAGATATGTTTTTCAGAAGACAACCGTATCACCTTCAGAGTGAGCTCCATTACACTTAATACATTTGTCAAACCTGTGATTCCATTCTCGGAAATATTTTTTCAATCTCATCTCTTTGATGACTGACAGCACCTCCCTCATTTTTGTCTTCACCTCCCTTATTATTTCCTTCACCTCTTCTACATTGACAATTCACTGTCCTTTCCTGCCCCTCTTCATCCTCAGAAACAAAAAGAAGTTACACTGAGTGAGGTCAGGTAAATAAGGTGCATGGGGCAAGAGAGGCATGCTGTTTTTTGCCCAAAACTGTTGCACTGAGATGGCTACAGGAGCAGGTGCATGGTGGCAATATCAGTCTCCTGTCTGCCTCATATCAGGCCTTTTTTGTTGCACACTGTTACACAATCTTTTCAGAACCTCTAAATAGAAAGCTTGATTAACAGTCGAAATCTGGTGGAATGAACTCCAAATGTGCTAGCCCCCTCACATCAAAACCACGCATTTGAAGAATGGATGGGTTTGTTTAGTTTTGGGTTACCTAGAGCAGGGTTGTACAACTGGTGGCCCCACATGCCACGTGCTGCCCCCACGGTCATTTTTTGTGGCCCACAATGCTCTGACATAAGATGAAAATAGAAAGAAATTGTTATGAAGAAAAGCGCGCTTAGGCAAGATCGAGATAATACCCTACACACAGTTCACTCATTACATTTTATGCCAGAGCATCGTGGGTCACACAAAAAATTACCTCAGGGGCCCCATGCATTCCACAGGCTGCCAGTTTGACAACCCTGATCTAGAGTATAAACACCCTTTATGGTGTTATGGTTACAAAGTCAGGCTATTTAACCTCAAGGTCAGCAGTTTGAAGTCACCAGCCCCCTCTGTGGGAGAATGATGGGACTTTTTATTACTGTAAAGAGTTACAAGCTTGGAAACACAGGGAAGCATTTCTGCCCAGTCCCATGCGGGTCGGTTGCCAGGAATCAGGCTTGTCTCAAGAGCAGCCAGTTTGGCTTTGGAGAGGCTCAAGGTGCCTTTTTGGAACAGTGGGTTAAGAGTTGGGCTGCTCACCTCAAAATGGTTGATTCAAACCCACCATCTGCTTCCAGGGGAAAAGAGGAAGCCACTGGCTTCTATAAAGGTTTATAGTTTCAGAAATACTGGGGATTGGTGTTTTTTTTAAATCATTTTATTGGAGGCTCCTACATCTCTTATCACAATGCATACATCCACCCATTGTGTCAAGCACATTTGTACATTTGTTGCCCTCATCATTCTCAAAACATTTGCTTTCAACTTGAGTCCTTGGGATCAGCTCCTCATTTCCCCCCTCCCTCCCCTCTCCCTCTTCCCCCCTCCCCCATGA
>NW_022103939.1:2306210-2431153 GCF_000313985.2 Echinops telfairi
TTGCTTCTGAGCTAGATGGCCGCTTGTTTACCTTCAAGCCTTTAAGACCCCAGATGCTATATCTTTTGATAGCCGGGAACCATCAGCTTTCTTCAACACATTTGCTTATGCACACATTTGTCTTCAGCTGTCGTGTTAGGAAGGTGAGCATCATGGAATGCCAATTTCATAGAGCCAAGTGTTCTTACATTGAGAGAGTACTTGAGTGGGGGCCCAATGTCCATCTGCTACCTTAGTACTAAACTTATAGATATATGCACATAGATCTATTTCCCAATTATCATATGTATATTTACATATGCACATGCCTATAGTATTTAGACCTCTAAAAATGCCCTTTGCCTCCTAGTTCTTTCCTCTATGTCCTTCTACTTTTCTTTTGTCCCACTATCATGCTCTGCTTTCATTTTGGTTTCAGTAACCAAAATAATTATTATTTTGAATAATCATTATTATGAATATAATGATTAATTCCTCTAGATTACATTGCTCTTGATCAAACCCTACCAGGCCTCCTATACTCCCCTTGCCACAGATTTTTGATCCCTTGTTCCTGGGTTTCTAATACCACTTCTTTTCTCCCATTTCCTCTTCTCCGATGTCCCCCTCAAATTGTTGGTCCTGTTGGCTTCTCCTCCAGATTGTTTATCGAGCCTATCTTACCTAGATAGACCGGCAGAGATAATAATATGCAAAAACATAATAAGATAGAGCAAAACAAACAGCAAATCAAGAAAACAACAACAAAAGTTGACCAAAAAATAATAATAATAATAAAAAGAAAAGTCTGTAAATATTTGAGTCTGTTTGTTGATGTTTAGGCATATTTTCCAGTAGAGTCTGATAAACTCTACCTGGCCCTAAAGTCTATTTTTTTACTCCCTGGGAACTTCCTTGCTCTGCTCTTTGCTGTTCTGTTGCATGCCATTAGTATTTTTCTCTGTGTGGTGGCATTAGATCTGACAGAATTCCCACATTGTGTCTCTAGTGTTGACCCCTGTTAGGGCTATGGGTCCATGAGGGATATTATGTCTCATAGTCGGGCCGGCCCTATGGACCTCTCTGTGCATTAGCTGCTCTGAGCGGGCATATCATCCTCAAGACTTTGTGGGCCAGGATGTTCCCCATTCCTTCTTCCTCCCCCTTCAATTTCTCCCATGTGTTCTGATCAGACTTGTCCCTTTCCCTGAGTTGTAGCTTCAGTGCTGTCCTCTGAAGTAAATTCTTCTGGGGGGAGGAGTGGCTGTCCATGTAGTTGGGCTCGGGGCCGGCCCCTCAGACATCTCTACTGATGGTGCCCGGCTATCAAAAGATTTAGCGTCTGGGGTCATAAAACCTGAAGATAAAGAAGCGGCCATCTAAATGAGAAGCAAGAAATCCCACAAGGAGGAAGCACACCAGCCTGTGTTATCACGAGGTGTAAATAGTATCAGGTATCAGGTATCAGGTATCAAAGACCTAGAACAAAAAATCTTAACTTTGTGAATGAGGGTTAGTGTCGAATGGAGACCCAAAGCCCATCTGTAGGCAACTGTACATCCCCTTACAGAAGGGTCATGAGAGGTGACTAGCCAGTCAGGGTGCAATATAACACTGATGAAATGTACAACTACAACTTTCCTCTAGTTCTTTAATGTTTCATTTCCCCCCAACCCCCCCACCCCTACTATCATGACCCCGATTCTACCTTAAAAATCTGACATTGGTACAGATAACAGCTGGAAATAGGGAATCCAGGACAAATAAACCCCTCATGACCAATATTGAGTATAGCCATACCAGGGGAGTAAGAGAAGGTGGGGGGAGACAGGGGGAAGCAATCATAATGATCTATCTATAACCCCTCCTGGGGGGATAGACAACAGAAAAGTAGGTGAAGGGAGACATTGGTCATTGGAAGACATGAAAAATAATAATAATTTATAAATTATTAAGGGTTCATGAGGGAGAGAGGGTGGGAAAGGGAGGGGGAAAATGAGAAGCTGATACCAAGGGCTCAAGTAGAAAGAAAATGTTTTAAAAATGATTATGGCAACAAATGTAGAAATGTGCTTGACATAATGGATAGATGTATGGATTGTGAAAAGAGTTGTATGAGCCCACAATAAAATTAATTTAAAATATTTTTTTCTTCTCAAAGCCATTTTATGGGAAGCTAATACAGATATCAAATCATTCCCTTGATCAATCATATCAAGGAATACTGTACAATTGCTACCACAATCAGTTTCAAAACAGACTGTTCCTCTCTTCCTTCATAAACTCCTTGCCGTCAGTTCTCCTTTATCCTCCACCCCCACCTCACTGTACTGCCTGGAGCCTTCATTCTACTTGCTGTCTCAATGAGTTCATCAGTCCTTGATTTCATATACTGAAACAACAACAAAAATATAACAAAAATTCAAGAAGCTTACCCCCAGTGGCAAAATACATCTGAGATATACCCCAGTTTGAAAGAAAAAAAAGCACAGAAAATGTTGAAAACCAGGCCCAATGTGCATCAGGAGCTGAAAAGGTTTTAATCATTCAAGTCAGGTTTATCATTTTGATATTTTTAGTCAACACTTTATTGCACTTTGTCAGGTAATGTTTCTTCCTATCTCTCTATTATGACTAGGGGAATCACGGGAGGCGTATTTCCTCTGAAGCTCTCATAAATGTTATCTTGGATGTTCATTGTCATCCATCGCTTTTGCAAACCAGAATCTCACAGTTTAGACGTTGATACTGTTCACTCCTTCCACTTCATCTTATCTGACTAACAATCTTTCAGTGACTGATGAGGGTGTGCTTCTTCCAGGTGAACTTGGTGGACAACGTACTTATATGGCTGCTTTTATGAAAACAAGCCTTTAAGATCCCAGACACTCTTTTCTTGTATAGCCAGGCACCATCTAATTTCTTTACCATGCATTGTTATTGTACCCATATCTTCTGTGTTCTCTTCCCAAGAGCGAGGATCAAGCATTGCCATGATGTAGGAATTAATTGTTCTTAACTTGGAGCTAAGATTTAGTGTGAGCCCCAAGCCATTTCTGGATCTATGCTTTTTTTAATCTCCCTTTGGCTCTCTTTAGAAACTGCCTTGTTAATTTATGGAAGAGGGTCTCATTAATCATCTCCCTGGGGCAAAAAGATCTTCCATTAATATTGTCATTGGTTATCCCACAGTACTATTTCTTAAAAACACCGTTGAAAGAATAATATTGGGCCAATGTGAGTTAATTCCATATCTCAATATTTGATATTTCAAAGGTATAATATTAAAATATTTTCTCAAAGACTTAGGATAATAATTCTAAAAATAATGCTGCATTTTTGAAATTTTATTAAGAATGATATCAAAATGTGAAGCTATAGTTTCTCTAAATATACTCCATCATGGTCTATACATGCCTAAAGTTTGTGTTTCTAGCTTCCCTTAGCTTAGAGGAGCCCTGGTAGCATAGTGTTATCCCTTGGGGGTCTATCTGCAAGATCATCAGTTAGAAACCCCCGGTCCCTCCACAGGAGAAAGGCGAGGCTTTCTGGTTCTACAGAGAATTGTACTCTTAGCGCTCCCTGTCACTATGATTCAGAATAGACTTGATAGCAGGGGTTGCTCTCTTTGTTTCTTGCTTGCTCAATAAACTCTGTGCTCTTTAATTTATAATATATCAGAACAGAAGTTTGGCCATCCTGTGGATCTCAAAACATATTGAGATCCTAACAAAAGTCTCAAAAGATACCCCTTGCTGCCCTAAAAGAATGAGTAAGTGCATTCTTACGATAGGAAAAAAAAAAACCCCAACAAACTTCAGTATAACTTTCCTGCTTTTTTTCCTCATCAATAGGGCTTTCAATTTCAAATTAAGAAATTTCACTCACCAACCACAGGACAAGTATATTATTGAGAGAACTTCTCTCCAGACACATACTTATCACAGAGACATGTGGAAATACATTTTGTTTGCAATAAATATGAACATGATAACCCAGATCTCTAGTACAATTCTTTTTTGCTTACTTGTGCGTGTGTTTCCAAAAGTTAGTGAAAATTTTCTATTATCCGTTAATTTAATTTGTTCCTGGAAATATTTTATGATATCCATTGTGTGTATTATTATATTTTCAGTTTTCTATTATTTTCATTATCATGTTATCTTACAACACTTTCTCCAGATACAGAGGCAATTACCATGACTCGAATTTGACCTTGCAAGACTGGCTAGACAGAGGATGTACACTGGTACAGATAGGAACTGAAAATACAGAGAATCCAGGGCGGATGAGCCCTACAGGACCAGTGGTGTGAGTGATGAAACAGGGAGGGTAAAGGGAGAATGGGTAGGAAAGAGGGAACCGATTACAAGGAACTATATGTGACCTCCTCCCTGGGGGACAGACAACCGAAAAGTGGGTGAAGGGAGACGTCGGACAGGGCAAGATATGACAAAATACCAATTTATAAACTATCAAGGGCTCATGAGGGAGAGGGGAGCAGGGAGGGAGGGGAAAAATGAGGACCTAATGTCGGGGGTTTAAGTGGAGAGAAAACATTTTGAGAATGATGTACAAATGCGCTTTACACAATTGATGTGTGTATGGATTGCAATAACAGTTGTATGAGCCACTAATAAAATGTTAAAAAAAATAACTGATAATCTCCTTAATGTCCTTGCCCTGGCTTCCCAAACTACAACAGTTAGCTACAGTGGGGAAGTGATGAAAGAAGTGTGGCAAATTATGAGTTAGCACTGACAGGGTTACACCCTTGTATGTGAGTATCCGGTTCACTCATATCTCCAAGGATTGGAAGAAGATTTATTAACTCTTCCTTTCAGGTCTCAGAGCTGGAAACTGAAAACTCATGGAAAAGAACCACTTCTATGAAATGAGTAAGACCTGGGGGGAAAAGTGGGTTGAATGGGATGAAACAGAGTGATGTTGTAAAACAAAATAGAAACGAGTTTGAGGAGGATGAGAAGGCTGGTTCAGTAAACAAGGTGTTCACAGTTTGGCAGAGATTATACCATTCTCTAAAAACACTTTATTTTTTGTGCCCCCGCTGGTAACCTCCAAGTTGTATTCATAGGAGAGATGTTTGAGATAGGATTGTCCTGGATCCCTTGGAGGTCCATGGCAGGGATATGTTTTATGTTCACAGAGGAAATGGAGAGCCGTTTCAGGCACAGGAGAGAAGGAAGTCCAGAATACGATTGTGATGGAACATTATGAGCTTCTCTTTTTAAAATCATGCCCAAGTACCGGTGATTTCAATGTGATCTCAATTAAAGCTCAGTGGAATATGCCTTCGGGCATAAGGTATGAAGGAAAGGAAGGAGGATTTGGACAAAGGTCCAAGGTCAGAAAAGATTTATTAGGAGAGGTGATAGGACAGGCAGAGAGAAGGAAATAGCAGGTTTGTAAGTATTTGCTTATAAATATGTGCATTGAATTAATTTATGGTATGTATAGTCTTAAAGACTAATTTGTCTCTAGAATTTACTTATTTTTATATGCTCAATTTCCTAGAAAGTAGCCATTATGGAAACCTCTGTTACATTTAAGGCTTATCTCTATATATCTGAGGAGATTGAAGGAGATCTGAGTGTTTCAAAGGGTAGAAGTAATATGTACAAAATGAGAAGATGCAAATTTATTAATGATGGTAAAAATTATCTACCTGCCTGTGAATTACAAATTTTCCCATTAGTATTTTGATACATATGGATGGTTTGAAAGTGATGGACTAGTGGAATTTGAGGAAATGAATTGCCATTATTTTTGCAGAGATGTTTTTCTTAATCACAGAATAATTACTGGAATATAGTGGGGAAAATTATTTTTTCTTTTTTTTGAAAAATTATTTTCTTTCTTTGTTCAAGTACAAGCACTTAGGGTCAAGATTAGGACAAGTCAAGAGGCTTATTCTAGTTCTTAGACTTTATAAAAATGACATTTGGTCTTATTTGAATTATGGGCTAGTGCTAGGATTACTGGCTCAGTAATATATCACCCTGCCTTTCCATAGAATTGTATTATGAAAATTAACAAAGATAAAATTTAAGCCTTCAAAATCAAAACTAGAGTTAAAACACAGATGTCAGAAGACAGAATTGACATCAGACTTGACTATGTTATGTGTTATCTTGTTATGTGTCTTTTGTATATATGGGGATAAGTTTATAAGAACAAGAACCATGATGACCAACACTTCTCTGATTTTTCTAGAGTTAAAAGACAGATGTCAGATGACAGATTGATATCAGACTTGACTATGTTATATGCTATCTTGTTATGTGTATCTTGTATATATGTGACAGGTTAGTAAGAACAAGAACCATGATGACCAGCACTTGTCTGATTTTTGAGAAAGTACAATGTAAGGTATGGTTGCATCACTGAAGAAAATATTTTTTCATTACTAGGGAAGATATTATTGTATTGCTGAAGAAGCTATGAAGAACAGACAGATAAAGGGATCTCATGTAAATAACTTAAGAATTCCTGAAAAACAAACGAAGAAAAAATACTAAACTAAGACCAATGATTTTGGCCAAGTATACTAACATAAGTATACAAATGCAAGACATAAAATAGTCCATATGATGTTGTGTGCTGTTTTACCTGATTAGTGTTTTGAGAGATGATAATAATTTATAAAAATACTAATGGATCTACATTTGATGGAAGAAAGGGTCTATATGTGTTTAAAATGTATCTTTCACTTAATGGGAAACTCTTAACAGTAAAGTATGGATGGGTTTAAAAGTGATTACTGATAAGTGCTGATGATATTTGCTTGCTTGTTTGTTCTGTTTAGTTTTATTCTGAAATAGATCATACTTTTGATCTCTCTCCCTACAGTAATATGATCTTGGGACAGGATTATGGTACAGCAAGTCAATTCCATGACTTCCTCAAACTCCAGCAACTCCCTGTCCTCCACATTCTATCTCACAGGCATCCCTGGCTATGAGGAGTTTCACCACTGGATTTCTGTCCCATTCTGTCTCCTCTACTGTGTTGGAATAATGGGTAACTGTACCATCCTGCACATCGTCCGGACAGACCCCAGGCTGCACCAGCCCATGTACTATTTTCTAGCTATGCTTTCGCTTACTGACATGGGCATGTCCATGCCCACCATGATATCACTCTTCAGGGTGCTGTGGTCCATTTCCAGAGAAATCCAATTTGATGTCTGTGTGATCCAAATGTTTCTCATCCACACCTTCTCCTTCACTGAATCATCTGTGCTCTTGGCCATGGCCCTTGATCGTTATGTGGCTATTTGCCATCCTCTGAGATATGCCACCATTCTAACTCCAAGACTCATCGTCAAGATTGGAACTGCAGCCCTGCTCAGGAGTGCCTTTCCTGTGATTCCACTTCTGGTCCGACTGACTTACTTTCCTTTCTGCCGCTCCCACATCCTTTCTCATTCTTATTGTCTGCACCAGGACATAATCCGCCTTGCCTGCGCTGACATTAGCTTTAACATTATATATGGGTTAGTTTTTATCACTGTGCTGTGGGGCATGGACTCCCTAGGTATTTTTGTGTCTTATGTTTTCATCCTTCACTCAGTGTTGAGAATAGCATCCCGAGAAGGCAGACTTAAAGCCCTCAACACATGTACTTCTCACATCTGTGCCGTACTCATTCTTTACATCCCCATGATTGGATTGTCTATTGTCCATCGTTTTGCCAAACAATCTTCACCCCTAATCCACATATTCATGGCTCACATCTACTTATTAATCCCACCTGTGCTCAACCCAATCATCTATAGTGTGAAGACTAAGCAGATCCGCCAAGGAATTCTCCATCTGTTTCTTCCCCCAAAACATTAGTTCTATGGTGGTATAGGCATGTCTTCCAAACAATGTTTCTGGACTGTAAACCCATAATAATTCATCTGCTCTAATGATTCAATTATTATGTCAGTAGTAGAATTTCAAATATAAGACAAATTAAATAGTATAAACAGAAGCAGTATGAAAAGGCTTTAAAGGAGACTGTTTTCAAATCATTGAGATTAGAATCTGTATTCATATTGTCCTTCATGAAACTATTTTCTATGTGAATATTTTAAAGTGTGTTGAAAATCATTTCTGTTCTTTATTTCCCATTTGTGGTCACAACTAGTGTTTAAGAATACTTTACCCTTGGCATTTTTATTGACTATATCAAACTGTTGTCAACTTAATTTCTGATATTTTACAATATTTATCATGAAAACTTGTATTACATTAAAATAGAAACAAGCTATATCAGCATTCATATTTCTTTTAGTTAACCTGCTCCGAAAATAATGTTAATCTTATAGAAATCCAGAGCATATTTATATTTGCACACTCACAGATATTGTTTCGTATAGCCAAGAATGGTAACATACACACATTGGTATAGATAAGAGATCTCAACACATGGAATTCAGGACAGATAAAACCCTAAGGAACAGAAGTGGGAGTAGAGATATCTTGAGGGAAGGGGGATGGTTGGGCGGGGGTGAGGGGGAGAAAGGGGGAACCCATCACAAGGATGGATATATAGCCCACCCACTAGAGGGCGAATAACAGAAATACTGATAAAAGGAAACAATGGACTGTGTAAGACACGAAATGACAACAATAATATATAATCGATCAAGGATTTATTAAGATAGGAGGGTTGAGGAGGGAGGGGAAAAAGAGGAACTGATACCAAGGGCTCAAATAGAATGAAAATGTCTTGGAAATGTTGATGGCAACATAGGTATAAATGTGCTTAATACAATTGAATGATGGATTGTCATAAGATTTGTAAGAGCTCTTCAATAAAATGATAAAGACATATTGTTTATTTAAATATAAGCAAAACATAATCCACTGAGTTGTAGCTATTTGTAAATTTGTAACTGTACCTACTTAATTTAGGCCTCTTAATTCATAAATAGAACTCCTTTAAATAAACAAAACTATATTTATTTACATCAATGAAATTAGTACATGGTAGGTGTGAAGTTGTTAAAACTGAAATGTAATTAATTTTCTTATTAATCTACATTTGCTCAATGAAAAAATAAATAAAAGGATTGAAAATATTTTCAAGATGTTTTGTGGCCCTAAATATTTGTATAGATCTTCCCCACAGGATGTGTTATGACATGTCTTAGTTTATCCTAATTATTATAGAACAGAAGCTGTGCCTCAGTGTAGTACTTATACGTACTAGTGCTATGGTTTCTTTAAAGGAGAGAGTTGATAATATTAATAGAATGCATTAAAGATAAATAAAGGAATTATTTCTTGAAAAAGGAATGATTTTTTATATGAAAAAAGAAAAAAGTCTCAGAATAACAGCTTAGGAAATACAACCCCTTATAGATTAGTCGATAATGAGTCATAGTGGCCTATGGACCATGGTAGTATGTCCCCATAGGCTTCCAAGTAAATGGACTGTCACACTGTTGCCTGTGTAGTATATACTACCTACTGAGACACCAAGATGCCTAAGAAAAATCTTACTAACCCATAATTAGCACTTCAGTGTTCAAGCACCTGAGGTTTACCTAGAATATTCTGTTTCCTGCTTTTAATTTAACTGTGTCTGGTCCCACTGCTATTTCTATCTTCTAAACATTTACTTTTGATTTGAGCCCTTGGTATCAGCTCCTCTGCTTTCCCTCCCTCCCTCCTTCCACCCCTCCTGACCCCATGATAAATTATAAATTATTATTATTTTCATATCTTACACTGATAGCTGTCTCCCCTCACCCATGTTTCTGTTGTTCATCCCCCTGAAGGGGGGAGGGGATTATGCATTGACCATTTGGATCTGTTCCTCCTTCCTTCCCTCCTCCCACTACCTTCTCCCTATGCTCCTGGTATTGCTACTCCCACTTCTGTTCCTGAGGGGTTTATCTGACCTGGATTCCATGTGTCCTGAGCTGTTATCTGTACCAGTGTACATGCTCCAGTACACTAATCAGAACTGAAAGGCAGGCCTGGGGTCATGATAGTGGGGAGTGAGTAAGCCTCAAAAAACAGAGAAATATTGTGTGTTTCATTGGTGCTACACTGCACCCTGGTTGACTCATCCCTGCCTTGTGACCCTTCTGTAAAGGGATGTCCTATTTTCTTGAAATGGGGTTGGGTCTCTGCTCTGACCCCCCCCTTGTTCTCGACAATATGTTTTGTTGTTGTTGTTGTTTGTTTGGGTCTTCTTATGCCTATTACCTGATCCTGTTGACACCTCGTGTCAAGTAGACTTGTGCTTCTTCCATGTGGGCTCACTGCTTCTCTGCTAGTTGGCACTTGGTTAACATCCAGTCTTTAAGACCCCAGATGTTTATCTTTTGATACCCAGGCACCATCAGCTTTCCTCACCAAATTGGCCTATGCACCCATTTTGTCTTCAGTTTTGGTTATATGCCTTTCTGGTGGTGTGCTGACCTACAAGTTGGACTGCTAATCACAAGGTCAGTACTTCAAAACCACCAGTGATTCTGTGGAAGAAAGATGAAAGTACCTAAAGCTGTAAAGGTTTATAGTCTTTTAAATGCACAGTTGCGGTTTTACTCTGCCCTGCAGAGTCACTGAGAATGAGGACCAACTCTCCAGCAGTGAGCATTTTAGTGTCAAGGTATATGCTTGTCTATAATTTTGTCATACTGTAGTAGCCTGTGTGTTGCTGTGATACTGGAAGTTATGCCACCAGTATTTTAAATATCAACAGTCATCCAAGGCAAGCCGGCTTCAGAAAAGCTTACTGATTAAAAACAAACTATGAAGAAAGAAATGCTATCTAATCCTTCGGGATTGACCACTGACAACCTTATGAATAATTGCAGAACATTGTCAGATATAGTGCTGCAAGGTAGAATTGGTTATCTACTTCTAAAGGATTGACTACTGGAAACCTTAGGAACAGCAGTGAAACATATCCAGATATAGTGACAGAAAATGAATCCTTTAGGTGGAAAGATCCTCAAAATATGACAAAAAAAGCTGCTTCCTCAGAAACGAGTCAACCATAATGATGTGGATGAAGTTAAAATTAATTTGCTGAAGGGGAACAACTGAAAATGAGAAACACCCATTCATAATCAGAATGTAAAAAGTACAAAATAAGACTCTAGTAATATTATAAGTTGTCAAAAATGAAATGGAAATAATTAAGTTTTATATTCTAAGACTCAACCATCAGTGATCCAAAATGGACACGTCTTAGCCATTTTGACTCACACAAACATAGGTGAATGTTGGACACACAGAAATAAGAGATGGTATTTGAAAATGTAGCCTCAGTGATAGAAATAAAGCTTTAGAGTGCATGATAGAATTTTTCAAGACCAGTGACTTAGTCATTAAAAATAGCTTTCCTCCAGCCTATTCATCCAGTCTATCTTATCTAGATAGATCTGTAGAGATAATAATATGCACCAAAAATCAACCCATAGCAAGATACGCGATGAGTGAGAACTCAGCGACGACAACAAAAAAGGAAACCAATTACCCATAGAAGAATAAATTAATTAAAAGAAAAAAATTTTAAAAAGAAAGAAAAACCTGTAACTAGATTAAGGTCTGATCTCTAGGCATGTCCTTCAGTCAGGTCGGATGGGGTACCATGCTCTGGCCCGAGAGTCTGTCCTTTGTACTCCCTCAGGGGCTCCCTGCTCTGCTCCCACTGTTGCTCTGCCGCACGCTTTTAGTGGTTTGCCTGAGTATCACAGGGTCAGTCTGGGCCAGTCCAGACACTGAGTCTCCAATGTTGTCCCTCTTAGGGCCCTGGGCCATCAAGGTACCGTGTGTCTCATAGTGGGATCAGCCATATTGTCCACTCTGTCCATTGGCTCTTCAGAATGGGGATATCGTCCTCCAGGCCTGGTGGGTCAGGATGTGCTCCACTCTATCTTCCTCCCCCTTTATTTGCTCCCATTTGCACTGATCAGACATGCCCCTCTCCCCTAGCTGCAACTTCAGTGCAGTCCTCTGGAGAGGGGGAGGCGAGGGTAAGGAGGTGGTGCTGACCAAACCAGGGACAGGGGAGCAACAAGTGATCCAAAATCAGTGGCGAGGAGGGTGTGAAAGGCCTGGTAGGCATTCAGCAAGGGCAATGTAACTGAGAGAAATTACTGAAAACCAAATGAAGGCTGAGCATGACAGTGGGACAAGAGGAAAGTAAAAGGAAATAAAGGAAAGAACTAGGTGACAAAGGATATTTATAGAGGTCTAAAGACTTGAATGTACATATGTAAATATATTTGTATAAGAGCGCGGGGAAACAGATCTAAGTGCATATATTTATAGGTTTAGTATTAAGGCAGCAGATGGACATTGGGCCTCCACTCAAGCACTTACTCAATGCAAGAACATGTTGTCCTATTAAATTGGCATTCCAGGATGCACACTTTCCCGACACGATTGCTGAAGAAAAATGTGTGCATAAGCAAATGTGGTGAAGAAAGCTGATGGCGCCTGGTTATCAAAAGGAATAGTGTCTCGGGTCTTAAATGCTTGATGTTAAACAAGCGGCCATCTAGCTGAGAAGCATCAAAGCCCACATGGAAGAAACATACCAGCCTGTCTGACCACGAGATATAGAAAGGATCAGTTATCAGACATCAAAGAACAAAAAATCATATCATTATAAATGTGGGTGAGTGCAGAGTGGAGTCTCAAAGCCCATCGGTAGGCAAATAGACATCCCCTTACTGAAGGGTTGTGGGGAGGAGATGAGCCAGACAGGGTGCAGGGTAGCAATAATGAAACATATAACTTTCCTCAAGTTTTTAAATGCTTCCTCTCCCACTATCACGATCCCAATTCTACCTTAGAAATCTGGATAGACCAGAGGATGTACATTGGTACAGATAGCAACTGGAAACACAGGGAATCCAGGACAGACTCCTTCAGGACCAGTGGTGAGAGTGGCGATGCCTGGAGGGTGGAGGGAATGTGAGGTAGAAAGGGGGAACCGATTACAAGAATCTATGTAAAGCCTCCTGCCTGGGGGAGGGACAGCAGAGAAGAGGGTGGAGGGAGATGTCAGAGAGTGTAACATATGAAAAAATAATAATAACTTATTAATTATGAAGGGTTCATGAGGGAGAGGGAATGGGGAGGGAGGGGGAAAATGAGCAGCCGATATTAAGGGCTCAAGTAGAAGGCAAATGTTTTGAGAATGATGATGGCAACAAATGTACATATGTGCTTGACACAATGGATGGATGTATGGATTGTGATAAGAATTGTACGAACCCTCATAAAATGATTTAAAAAATAGCTTTCAACAGCATAAGTGGTGACAGTACACATAAACCTGACCAGGAAGAATACACAGTTATCAGATTAATTCAATTTGTATGGAGACACTATGAAGAGCTCAATATAAGCAGTCAAAATGAGAGCAAGGGCCAACTATAAAGAAGACCACCAATATAAGAAAAATTGTGATAATTATGCAGCATCGGGTGGGGTTCCTTTCTGTTGGACACAGGGTCACTGTGAGTTGAAACCACTTGGCCGCACCTAACAACAAGTTCTGGTTGAAGTTGAAGAAAATCCAGACAAGTCCACAAGAATAAACTATGACCTTAGGAATATCCCATTGGAATTTCAAGAACATCGCAAGAATAGATTTGACACATTGAATGGTAATGACAGAAAACCATGAGCTGTGAGGACACCAAGAACTTCAGAAGTGAGGAAAGAAAAGGTCATAAATAAGATAGGAAAAAAAGAAAAGATAAAAGTGGGGATCAAAAAGTCTCTGAAGTTTGCTTTTGACCGTAGAGTACCTAAAGCAAATGGGGGGCGGAAATAGATAAAGTAAAAGAGCTAGTTCAAACGGAAGTCTGAGAAGACAAAGTATTCTAAGGAAAAGATCTCAAGATAGAAAGCCAGAGGGGAGAATGCATTCAGCATATCAGAATTTGAATGAACTGAAGAAAAAACATGGAGGCCTAGAGTTGCAGGATTTTATGGGCAAAATATTGAACAATGCCAGGAATATCAAATGAAAAACAAGGCTACAGAAATTGAATACTAATTTAAGAATCTCCACAATTATGAAACACTGAAAGTACTCAATCATCTATGCCAAGGAAACTGGAAGACAGTTACCTGGACAACTGACTGGAAGACATGCATCTTTATACCCAATTCAGGAGAGAGGGATGCAACAGAACTCAGAAATTATTAAGCAATATCATTCATGTTATAAGCTGTCCAAAATTCAAGCCAGAATCAAAAGAGGATGTTACGTGAGGGATACAATTTCTGATTCCAGATGTATTTTGGCTGAAAGCAGAAAATACCAGAGACATTTGCCTGTGTTTTCATGTCTATTATCCAACTGAATGGATAATAATGGCTATGGATAACATACTACCACTTGTCTGTCAGTTTGTCTTACTGTGGTGGCCTGTGTGCTGCTATGTCATTGGCATTGAAATGCCATAAGGGCCCAGGCCATAGTCGGAACATAACAAAGGCACTTAACAATAAAAACATATGCAGATGGAACCCTGGTGGTATTAGACTGCTAACCAGAAGGTCAGCGGTTCAAACCCACCAGTAGTTTCTCAAAATAAAAATCGAGTAGGACTGGGCAGCATTTTTTCAGGATTAATAAGAAACCAACTCAACAGCGGCTAAAAGAGTGATACTAAGTGCTGGAGCTCAGTTATTTCACAAGCACTATTAATTCAAATCAAAACCATTGTTCCGGAATAAAACAGAATAGAACAGCTCCAATGGGTTTCCAAGCTATAACTTTTACAAAAGCAGAATACTTCATCTACGATCTTTCAGGTAGTGATCCAACACGTAGACCACTGCATGAACTGGGCTGCTACAGGTCATGAATGCTCCTGAAACAAAAGGTTCTGTTGTTTCTGCCCACAATGACAGTAGCTTATTCAATACCTATCTGGTTGGTATGTTGCTTTATAGATCAGGAGATTCTCTTACATATATTATCTTTTTAGATAAAATTATGAGTATTTGTCTTCTGAAAACCATCTCTGCCTTCCTGTAATTGTGTAAGAGAGAAAGAGTAAATAAGTAATCTGATTTTTTTTTTTAGGTATAAATCCCATGTCATTAGACAAAGATGAGGAAATTGTTTACATATGAAATACTATCCTTTGGCTAATGCATTGATAATCTTGATCCTGAAGAAAATCCTTATAAAAAACATGATTAAAAACTGTAACATACAAGACCACTATCCTTTTCATTATTGTACAATTTGATATTTTGTGCTATGCAAATCACAAAACACTTTATTTTCTCACTTTGGCAAGTTAGTCTAATAACTTTTAAAAAGGAAAATAATTTTTTCCAAAACAATGCCATGGATATGTTAATACTCATAAGTTAGACTCAATTATAGCAATATAATTTTTTCACGATGCTCAATGCATTAACCTCAACCACCAGAGCATGTACTTGTTTGCGTTATGTTCAGGACACTTTTTTTTTCTTTGTATGGATGATAGGAATATTTTATCAATATATTAAGAGGTAAATCTATTCTAGTGATTAAAATGATTGCACATTGCAGGTATTATAGCATATTATAGGTGAGGAAAAAGACCATTTAGAATGCAAGAGTTGGTATAGGAACAGCAAAATTAAGGAAAACAACGTGCTTATATAAAATAGTCCAATAAATTCAGTGGACACAAGCCTGAGGTATTTTCCTGATTTCTACTTCTGCAGAACTACTTTGACACAATTTTATCACTGTTAAGTCAGAGTGACGTGGGACACTACCAGAAGCTTTATAGGAGAAAGACCTGGCGATCTTCTCCTATAAAGACTGCAGCCTAGAAAACCCTATCAGCAATTCTCCTCCATCTCACAAAATACACGCAATGATTCCGACTGCAGGAGGAAACCAAAATCAGTGTGTGTGTAAGCATCTCAGCGCTGGCAGGGGTCTCCACGTGGCTGCCTCAGCACCCAGGGCTCCATCAGGGTAGGTCCATGAGGCATCTCCTCAGGCACGTCTTGCACGGAGTGAGCCTTGCCAGCTGAAGCAGAGAACTGTATAAATCAGCTGCACCCTGGTCCGACCATCAGAGAGCAAGATACCTGAGAACTAGAAAGGTGAGGGTCACCAAGCCATTTATCTCTCTGCCCTTCAATTAATCCCACATGTGTTTATCAGCCAGGTTGACACAATAAACCTCAACTATCTCAAACAATAACAACTCCATGGATAAAATGAATTGATTCAGTTTTAGTAACCAGACCACAAAACCACAACAATCTAGCTCATTGCCATTGAGTCAATGGTGACTCATAGTAACCGGATATGACAGAGCAGAACTGCCCCTGTGAATTTCAGAGACTAAGTTTTGATGGGAGTAGAAAGCCTCATCTTTTTGCCATGGACCAGCTAGTGTGTCAGTTTAGTGCCACCTTGTCTGATAAAGAAGCTTGCGCTCTCCTTTAATTGAGGTCCCATAGCAACCTGGGTTTTGCATATTCAACTTTCTGTTCTTGGATATTCAACTTACCCTTTCATGACATAATATACTTTATAATGTTTCTATGAAATATCTTTCTTTTTGGTCTATGGAATCTAATGAAATCAGTTATGTTTGTGTGGAACATATATATATATATATATATATATATATATATAGTACTATATATGTATATATATATAATATATTACTAAGACATTAGAGGAGTTAAGAAATAGATGTTTCCTGGAAACTAAAGGGAATGTTTTTGAGAGGAAAGGAAAGGAAATATTTTGCTAAAAGGCAAAGTGCACAGGGGCACAGCAGGGAGCTTGTTACATGAAAAAAAATCTATTGCAATTAATTAATTTATTGGTTGAGAAATGTATTTATTAAAATATCTATGACATTATTTGGATATTCTACATCCCCTGCATGTAATGGTGTGATTGGGAAGTAATACCAGTCTAAGGTTTATATTTTGACCTCTCCATAACAATTTTTAAAAGAAGTGATAAAGTGAAGAACAAAAAAGATGTTTAAAAATTCCACTTTGTTACTTTTATAGTTCAATAATATGTTGAGACATTTCCAAATGGTTTCAGCAATTCTCTGTCAGCACCCTCTTTGCCCCATGTTAGTAAAACAATATTTGGGAATAGTTAATATTTTAAATTATAACCAGAAATTCAGTTACCCGTGGACAAGTCTATCTGGATTGATCTAATATGATATACAAGCCTTGTTTTCCATTCTATGATTACCTGTTCTTTGTTGGTTCAATATCCTCAGATCATTTAGATTGGCTACAGAGTCCTAGTATTCGCATTCTTATCTCTTTGGTTTTTACCCCATACACAATGGGGTTCATGGTAGGTGGTACCAATAAGTAGAGATTTGCCAGAAGTATGAGAGTATGCCTTGGCACATGGTGCCCAAAGCGATGGGTAAAGAAGGAAAAAAAGGCTAGAGTATAAAATATCAAGATGACACAAATATGTGTTCCACAGGTTCCAAAAGCCTTTGTCTGAGCTTCTCTTGAAGGTAGTTGGAATACTGTCTGCAAAATTAGCCAGTACGAGATAGAGATGAAGACAAAATCCAGTCCAGTGGTGAGAAGAGCAGCAGTGAGCCCATAAATGCTATTGAGGACAATGCTATTGCAGGCCAACTTGGCAATGCCCATATTTTCACAGTAGGTGTGATGGATGATGTTGGTTCGGCAAAACTCCAACCGAAGAATGAGGAGAACACCAGGGGTGACTACCACCACACTTCGGACCACTAGAGCCAGGCCCACCTTGACAATGAGTGAGCCTGTGAGTAGTGTCGCATAGTGAAGTGGTTCACAGATGGCCACATATCGGTCAAAGGCCATGGCCAGAAGGACAGCAGATTCAGACAGGAAGAGAGCATGGACAAAGAACATCTGTGTAAGGCAGGCCGAAAACATAGATGGAGACGGACCGTGCCAGAAGATGTGAAGCATTTTAGGAACCGTGACAGTGCAGAGTAGAATATCATTGAATGCCAGCATTGCGAGGAAGAGATACATTGGCTCATGGAGCTTCCTGTCCCAGACAACTACCATTAAAACTAGGCCGTTGCCTAACACAGCCAAAAGGTACATGAAGCCAAAAGGAATAGAAATCCAGAAGTGGAAATCTTCTAATCCTGGGATGCCAGTCAGCAGAAAAGTAGTGGGTTTGGTGGATGTGTAGTTGGATGTTAGAGAGAGGTGCCCCAAATCTGTTACATGAGAAACAGAGAGAGAACTAGAGTGAACAATAGCAATAGGGGTTTTATTCCTATATCCTATTGAAATTCTAACCCCCACCCCCATTTTTTTGCATGAGGAAGTGATAGAGTCAAGAATAAAATGAGCTAAGATAAAAATGTTTAATTGTGTGATTCTGGGCAAATAATTTTCCTTCATCTAGAGACATATCTGAGGGGAGAACATTTGTAGTCAATATGATCAAGACTTTAGTCCTCTCTCTTTTATACTGTCAAATGTCCCCATCCCAGATCATTAGAGTCTCTATGAAGGAGCCCTTGTGGCACAACTGTGAAGTGCGGGCTGATGACCCAAAACTTGGCACTTTGAACCCATGTAATGAATGCAGGAAAGACAAGAATCTGCTCACACAAAAACTGAATCCAACGAAGCCCAGTGATACAGGTCTACTCTGTTGTTTGGGATGGTCACAAGTCAAAATCAACTTGAAAGAACAGAACACCCCCACTAGATATAATTATCACTGTTACAACCTAATAGTAATATCGTAGACACCAGCAAACAGAGAAGTGCTGTACCCTTTTCTTTCTACAGCACTCCATAGAAGAGAGGACAGAATAAGTATCTTCTGGGAACAATAAAACAACATCAATTTAATTGGTCAACTTCACACTGTAGCAGTAGCTCCTGAAAATTCATCATGTATGTTCATCAAAACTTTTGAACTAAAACTCTTAAGATGTTTAAAATAGTTATGTGTAACAATAGTCTCACAGCCATCCAGTCAATGCTGACTCATAGCAACCCTATAGAACAGGGCAAAGCTGCCCCTGTGAATTTCCAAGACTAAGGCTGTTTACGGGAATAGAAAGCCCTTCTTTCTCCCTCACAAAGTCTAGTGGTTTCAAAGTGGTTTCTGACCTTTCAGAATTCAGTCCAATGTAGTAACCACTCCGTAACCATGGCTCCCATTTAATCATACTAGTATATCTAAAAAGAGCCATTACAAGCTCTAATCTATGGGCTTCACTTTTTACGTAGCCTCATATCAGCATACAATAAAATACTGTCCTCCATTTCAAGATTGCTATTAACCAGCCCATGTGTTATTCAAAATCCCCTTTTCCCAGAGAATCCTCTTAAGAATTAAATCAGACACATTACAATACTGTAATACGTTTCCATCTTATTCTATCTTTCTGGCAAGGTCACTATGAATCAGAATAAAGTCGATGGCAATGGATATCTTATACTATATTTTCTGTCATCAAAATGTAGGTAAGTAAGAATAGACAAAATTTCTGTCAACAAACAAGCAACTTATGGTGGAGGAACTACCCTCGAATGAAATCTCCAAGCAGAACCTTTTTTTTCCTGAAGAGATGTTCACACAAGAGGTTTGACACACACACGTGATCTCCTAAAGATGAGATTTATTTTCTCTCCCAGCAGTGTCTGGCCTTGGTTATTACAACAGACACACCAGAAACGGTCACACACTTAAATAATACATACCTCACATTTCCGGAAAAGAGACAGCGCTGACAGTACATGACGACACTAAGAACACCTTCCTCATCGCTTACAATGTGACAAATATGTTCCTGAAATTACTGTAAGCTTTTTACACAGATTATTAATTTTATTGGTCACAACTGCTATATAAAAAAGCAGTTGTTATTATCCGTCTTGCAAAACTCCGGCACAGAAGAATTAAATTCCCCTCAATTACATCACTAATGGGTGTACAATAACCTATTTTAAACATTCAGATTCTAATTTTGGGACCCACAGCTCAAACTACTAAATGATTCTAATTTACCTTTTAGATACATGGTTTTCCTAGGATATTGAGAATATTAGAGCATAGATCTTGAATTTGCTCTTAGTACCTGCAAGGATAATATTCCTAGATCATGGCTAAAAATTCATGATTTATATAAATTCAGAAGATGTGTATATATACACACACACATTCATGATTACATGCACATACACGGCCTATGTTTTTATGGTACACAAATATCTATTAAAAAGAACACTGGGAATACCTTGGGGCCTCTTGAGTATTGCATCTGTTGAGTAACTGCTTTTTCACCTGAGACCTCAGTCAGTATTTGGAGTATCTAACAAAATCATGTACTCACACTTGTGAAACTATATCTTCCAGTTATAAAATAATATGGATAATCTCCTAAATCAATGAAAATTTATTAGCAACATCTTTCTCTCCCACTTTTTCCTCTATTTATTCATCTCTTTTGGAAGCTTAGTATTTAGCTAAACCAGACAAATATGAATATGTAAGTATACAGAGAGAAGCGTAATTCAAGGGAATGGCTCCCACAGGTGTGAAGGCTGGCAGGTCTCTAATCCATGAGTCATCTTACTGGAGATTCCTCTTGACTCATATGGTTGTAGGGACTGATGAATCTCCATATCTTCAAGTCAGACTGTAGGCTGCTGGCTTCCAAAAACTGGAGGACTACCTGAACTACATGCAGGATCAGAAGAGAAAGCAACATTTTTCAAAGCACTCATGCTTTTTAAGATTACTTCAAAATGTTTGTGGGAAAATTCAATTATTTTTTAATTCTAATTTTCCACAAATATTTTGAAGCCTCTTTGTGTGATAGATATATGCGCCATCTCCAAGGAAACTTCCTTTTCAAACTTTCAGCTCAATTCTGGAGTCACAGTGGCAATTGTTTTTTTTAGCACAGAGTAAATATTCAGGTTGAATGGGGATGTGGTGATAATTACAACACCTACATCCTTCAAGACGTTGGTGGTGCCACTAATGCCTGCACTTCCTCCAGGATGTAAAATTGCTTTAGGTTTACTAATTTCCTAGGTTCTGGGACCCTTAAATGTCTAATCAGAGCCATTGTCCAGGAATCCCTAGATTATTTCTTCTTCTTCTTCTTCTTCCCCTTCTCCTCCTCCTCCTCCTCTTCCCTCCCTCCTCCCCCATTCCTTTCCCCCCTTCTCCTCTCCCCACCACCTCTGTTTCACCAGTGAAAAGTCATTCAGGAAAGCTGGGAGAAAGATTAACAAAACAAATTCTTGGCATTTTAGTGAGGTCATTCCTCAAGAGGATCTAGTCTCCCCTTCATTGAAGGAGTTATGGGTCTGTATTGGGGTATGACTCTTTATTCTGAAAATTCAAGTTAGATTGCAGTTCACTTGACCTAAAATTTTTCACTTTATGAATCAAGTAAAAGCTCAGTATAATTCAAATATATTTCACTTCTAGGAACACTATGACTAAATATCCATCATCATAAGTCCCTACAACTCAGATTATTCTCATGACTGTTTGGACTCTGCTGCTCAGTACCTTAACCTCACTCACCTTGCTTTATAAGTTAGGTGCTGCCCATGGACCCCTACTGCCCCCATGGTAATTTTAGTGACACAACTGAATGGGTCAATTTGGTCCTGTGAATTACGTGTTTTAATTCAGTTAGAACAATTTCCACTCTCAAATTTGACTTAGATAAAATAGAAATTACAGCAGTCTTCAAGATACTGAGGATCACTTCACCATTATTTCCTCCCCATTAGAAATGTGTCCATGAGTGGTTATATCGACACAACATAATAAATCCACTGTAACATGCTCATTTGTCTAAGTCTTTAGAGGCTTTCTTCTGTAGTATACCAAGGCAGATCTTGCTATTCAACCTGATTTAATAGAGGCCTATCACTTAATAAGTGCATCTTGAACCAACCAAATAAACTATTAGATTTTTTACTCTATCAAGCTGAAACACTGAGTGAACTAGTTGTGATTAGTAGGCCCATAACAATATACTCAGACTGATCCAACTTTATTTCCCTTGCACCACTCTGTCACACATTTAATAGTCATTCTCACACCTATTCTCCAGGCTTCGGTGTGTATAGATTAGAAAACAACTAAGCAGCTCTAGTGGAGCATATTTTACCTCTTTCTGGGTTATAATTTGTATTTTACTCCTTAGAGGTTGGAGAAAGTCCAGTTATAGGTCTTGTTATAGGGAGACCTGGTGGCATTAATTAAGCATAGGCTGCCAGTCACAAGGTTACCAGTTTAAATCCACCAGGTGTTTTACAGGAAAAATTGGGGTTTTTCCTATTAATGCCCTCACTTAATTCCAGATACCATTTGAGTTTGAGAATTTAAGCAGCAGTGTAATTCACTTACTCTCTTAATAAGACTTTAGATTTGGTTGTGGCTATATCAACTCTGGTTCAACGAGATATAAGACATATTTCAGGCCACAGTGGCGACTGTGGGGTCTTCTGTGCAGCAGTATAGTTGTGACTCTAAAGCTTTGAATGCTTCCTTTTCTTTTACTACTTTGTGAAATGAAAGCAGGACCAACCAACCATCTTCCTTGTATTTCTTGTCCTGACAAAATTATAGTAAAATACCAAATATGCAATAACTTAGAGCCCTGTGTCTTGCAAAAAGTTGATACCATAATGGTGATAATATGCATATTTCTATCAGCACCTCACATCATGGATTAGCAATGCCCTCTTCATTTTTAAAGGCAGACTTATCAGAACTTTTAAAACTAGCCAAACTTGAGAAACTAGTTCCTAAATTCGTAGTTCATTAGGTTCCTAACACTTAATCTTGCTGTTTTGATTCTCTAGAACCATTCTCAGTACCATTTCTGTTTCAGTTATCAAGTACTGCTATAACAGAAATGACACAAGATGCTGGGTTTTAGAAACAGAAACTTACTTTTTCTAATTTAGGAGTTTTTAAGACCTAATTCAGGGTATTGGTTCTAGGTCAAGGTTTTTTCTTTTATGTCTCAGAAAAGAAGTAATCCAAGCAAGATTGTGACTTGAGTCAAGATACAGCCCACATAGAATTTACAGCACATTATTAAAGAAAAGATAATTATATAACATTACTAAATGGTAGGTAACCATACAATATTGGGGATCTGTCCTAGCCAGGTTGACATATATTTTGTGGTACACAATTCTAACCATGACATTACACTCTTTGTTACAAAACAGATTGTTCTTCTGAAATTTCATAAGGTGGTTTGAAGTCAGCAAATGTGTGTGTCACAGTTGTATCATTTCACCATACTTAGTTAATATGCATGCTGAGCAAATATTTAAAAATACACTATATGAACAAGAACTTGGAGGATGGCTCCTAATGACTTGTGATACGCAAATGACACGCCCTTGCGGAAAGCACACAGGTTTGGGTGCATGTGCTAATGAAAATCAAGTACTATAGCCTTCAGTGTGGGTGTGGGTTACAACTCATTGTAAAGAAAAGGAAAATCTTCACACTGGGAACAATAGAGAACATTATGATAAACAAAAGAAAGTTTGAAATTGTCAGGGATTTTGTCTTGCTTGCATCCACAGTCCATGCTCATGGAAACAACCGTCAATAAATTCTAGCGCTCTATCACTGTGCTGAAACCTTTCAATGGGCATTCCTTCAACTTCTGTAGCCTCATTTCTTGCTAATGGTTTCAGTGAAGCTTGAATTTCTTCTTTCGGCATCATTGGTTCGATCGTACACTACCATTTGAAGTGTATGAATATCAATCCTATTATTTTAGTGCACTGTCTGTTTTTCTACCATTTTCTATTGAGACTTCCCGGATTATTCCATGTTTTTCCCCATAGAATCTTTCAATATTTCAACTTCAGACTTGGATTATTTATTCTTGATTTCTTTCAACTTGAGATATGCTCAGCATACGCTTCATTTCTGACGCACTAAGTGGAAGTCTTTGGACGTCTCATTTTATTGCTTTACTTTGTGTACTCGGGCTGCTCTTTTACTTACGTCCTCATTTCCTTCATTTGCTTCAACTTTTAGCTAACGCATGATCGTGATCAAGTTTCAGAGATTCTTCTGCCATTTGTTTTGGTATTTATTTCCTTTCTTTCTTTAAAAAATTAGATTCTGCTTTCTTCATGTTTGATATTCTCAACGCCATCCCACCGTTCATCAGGTCTCTGTCATTAGCGTTCAATGCGTCAAAGCTGTTCTTGAGAAGGTCTCCAAATTCAGATGTGAACTATGGAACAATATGAGATCTGCATTATCTCCCAATAGAATGATTTTGAAAAAAAATCATTTGGGCTATATTCAAGGCCATATTTTCACTCTTATGGACTTTCTTTAATTTTCTTCAACTTCACCCTGAACTTCCTTATGAATAATTCATCGTCTATTCAACAGTCAACCCCTGGTCTCATTTTGGCCACTTAAATTGAGCAAAGTTGTGTTAGTCTGGGTAGACTAGAGAAACAAATACAAGAGCTTTATATACAAGAACAATTGAATATTGAGAAAGCATCCCAACCCAGTTCAGATCAAGTCCGTAAGTCCGATATTAGCCCCTATATCCAATACCAATCTATAAAGTCCTCTTCAGATGCATGAAACACACACAATGATGCTGAATGTGGGAAGATCACAGGCCAGTGGGTGGGAAGTATTGCGGATCCAGTGGCATTGTAAGCATCTCAGCACTGGCTGGGGTCTCCAGGCGGCTTCTCTGGCTCCAGAGGTGATAAGCTATATCAGCTTGGCACCATGAATCTTGACACTAGAGAATCTCTCAGAGAGTAAGGAGAGAGAGAGAGAGAAAGAAAGAGAGAGAGAGAGTTTCCTACCTCCAAGGAGGAAATACTGGAGTTCTCAGAATCCTCAGGAGAAGGCCATGCCCACACAAAGGCCTCGTTGGCGATGACCCAATTGACAGACTAGACTCTACCCCTTCCCTTTCAATCCTCTCAAGTTCCAAATTGACACCAAATTATCTAACTACCAAAAAAGTTTTAGTCAATTTAATGCAGGTGTATTTCCATCTGTTGAAGTCTATTTGTACAGTCATAACTTAGGTTGTTAACAAAAAGTATTAGCGATGAAGAAGTCATTGTTCATGCAAAATTTGGTCATGTGATCTCATTTTACTTATTGATCAATTTTACACTGAAGAAGTTGGTATAATTATTCAATTTATTCCTCGTTAGCTTTACTGGTTGGTATATAAATTTGATTAATGGTTGTTAGTACTGGATTTCCTTGTAAGTATATAGATATCATCCTATCACAGACACCTATGTATTTCTAAATATATCTGAAAAGGTCCTTTTGTCAATGAAAACAAAAAGATTCCTCTTAAATATGTTATTACCAATGTAGTAAACAACATGCTTGTCTAATTCAAAAACAGCAGTCCATTTTTGCTAACTAATGCATAAGATATTGATCTTTGTGTGTTCCATCTCATTTTTGAAGAATTCCAATTTACATAAATCCATACTTTGTACATTACATATTCCAATTATTAATGGACTTGGTAACTGTTTCCTCTTGATTTGAGTTTTACACTATCAGCAAATGAAGGTCCCTAAGGCTTTACACTTAGTGGCTGTATTCCATCCATTTCACTATGGTCAAATTACCTGGAGGTGGCAGTTTTTTTCCCAGAGTTTTTTCTGACCTAAAAAGCTATGTTCTGGCAATATATATGACAGTGTTTTGCTATAATTCATATGATTTTCAGAGGCTAATCCTTGAGACGAATTCGGTTCCTTTTTCTTCATTTGTTCTTATTCTGGAATCTCCACTGAAATCTGGTCACATTGGGTGACTCTGCTGTTGTTTAAAACATAACTTCCAGAATTACAGCCACACGGGAGTTACCAGAGTATGATAGGTGGACAAGTAGTGGAAAGAAGATTTTTAAAAAGAAGTTATATCTCACAATACCTTTTAGTAGATCGCTGAGCACATCGATCATGTTTTGTATATCTGTCTCTGTATGGTGTTATTTAGTTGTTCACTAGAAACTTTTTTGATTCCACACCCACATACCTGTCGGTCACTTTTCTTTCAAAGCTACACAATATTCACTTACTTTTAAAGACACCATGGCTATCATATTCTTCCCTCTGCTAGATTTTAATGGCAAGGCAATCTCAGTTGTTAGTGTCTTCGATAAACGTTTTGACAGAACAGAATAGGCTCTACAATTGAACACCATGATTACCAAACATGTTCAGTGTGTGCTGTAGGAAACAACTATAAGTTGGAAATCTTTGAGCCCTAATTAATCATGTTGTTTTTCAGATTTTAATGACTTTAGACCAGGTAGGTACAAATATAAAGTATAAGTATTTTTAAAAAGAGATGAGCATCTCTTGGGAATTTTCTTAGCTTGGTCTGTGGTGTGACTGTATGAACAGAACTCTCCATGAGGTAAAAGTATGGACTACATGTTAGAACAAAGGTGTGCAGTTGTGAAGGACATTTTGGTCAAATAGACTAAAGCACACATGTCAGAAGCAGCTAGATATCGGGGAGGGACTAGAAGATTCCAGAAATCTTTTTTGATTTCTGGACTATAAAGTTTAATCTAGGAAAAGTAAATATATGAGAGAAGAAAACCTCTTAATGTCACTATGATAAAATGGTATGTCTCTCCTACCTATGTCTTTGTAACTCTCACCAAATGATTGAACAGGACCATGCAAAAATGGTGTGTTAAACCCTAATAGGGGGAATGGGTCAATATTCCTTTTGGGTATATAAGTGAGCCATCTAGGAAAGACAGAATCCCATGACCATCGTGAAAGAAGAGTCCTCAGCAGAGCACATGTGAGATCCCTTACTAAGCAGTGTAGGCAACAGAGGCCCCCAAGCCTGTAGCACTAACATCATAAGACAGAGCTGAGGAAGCAGTTACTACCATGAAGCAGAGTAGAGGTACAGGACAGAGAGCACAAGGCAGGAAGCATGTGGCTGGGAGAGCAAGAAAGGAGAGACATGCCTGCCAGCATGGCTGAGAGGAGGCCATGGCTGTGAAGAGAATAACTGTATGCTTGACATTTTGTAACCTCTTAGCTTCCCTGGAAGGAGCCCTGGTTAGGCTGCTAACCTCAAGTCTGCAGCTGGACCCCATAGGCCCCTACTCTAAGAAAAGTGAGGTTTTCTACACTGGTAAAGATGTGCAGTTTTTGAAACCCATATGAGCAGTTCTACCCTCTCCTACAGGGCTGCTATGAATCATAATCAACTGCACAGCAGTGAGTTTAGTTTTGCTTTTGGCATAGTTTCCCTAATAAACCCCCAAATAATGAGTACTGGTTATGAATTCTGTGAGGCCAATGCAGTGAATTATTGAATCTAGTAGAAAAGGAACTCCTCTACTTTGAAAGGGATGGCTGGTGTCAGAAGAGCATAAAGGATAGAAAATAGAGACATTGTTGACTTCTATCTCGTTGCTATCTACCTTGAACTAGTGCTAAGTTGGATTCTTCTCCTCTTTTCTATATCCAGAGAAGATCAAACATGTCCCCCATGCCATTTCACACTCACACTGACATTTTAACATCTAAATCTGTACTCATATGACATTTATATAATGAGAGATTTTCTGAAATGATCTAAACAATTAAACATGACATTTAGCAGCCCATTAAAATATTCTTGGACAATAAGGTATATGTTATTGTCTTACTTACCATCTATATACTAATCAATAATAAGCCTATGGTTGAAATGTCAAACCATTACCTGAATTTAAGGCAAGTTTTACACCTGTTATTTTACTGACTGCAGAAAACTAATATTAACCATATACAGAGTTGTCCTTTCATCTTTTCTTTCTTTCTTTATACTGCAAGTAAAATATGCTATCATCTACTTAGTCATTAATTCACTAATCTGAAGAAAAAACTAACAGGCTGATTTTGTGGTGTGAAGTTAGGGTTATGTCAACTAGACATTCCTGGTCAGGTGTGGAATTATACTTGTTAATCATGTTGCAGCCTGATGAAACCTCCTTGATGTTAAAAGCCTTTTGAATAAGGACAAGGTAAACAGAAATGCTCTCTCTCTGGCTCTGTCTCATTGCCTTCCTGCTCGCATTGACTCTACCAATTACCCTGAGCACTGTTGGCCTCCTGTCATATTTCCACAGACTTGGTATTTACAAAATTCTGCACCCATTGGCCAGTGATCTTGCTCCCCAGTTCACCATTCTGCATCACCAGCATGTGACTAAATGAGTCTGAAGAAGTACATATGGATTAGCTTCAAATTTACAGACTACCATAAAACTTAAGAACTTGTGTTGGACTGGATTGGGATATCTTCTTGATATATATGACTTTTTGATATACAACCCTTTCTTAGATGAGTGTCACTGGATTTGTTTCTCTAGAAAACCAAGCTTAACACATGGGAATTTGGGGGTATTCAATGGCTAAATAAGTGCTGAACCAATCTAGTACATGCAGGGGTGCATGCAGGCATCTTAAATGTTCAAACTTTTAAAAAATACTAAACATATAACATGAATATCTTCTTAGAATATGTCACTCAGAAGCATACTTCATGTTTTGGGTTTTTTATTAAGATTTATTTTAAGATTTTTCCATAATAACACCTCTCATTATTACATATGCAGAGTGCCTATTAGCATCCTTAGAGATCAGTAAATTATGTGATACTAATTAGATCCCACTTGCTAATTTTTTTCTTACTTGAGTTGACGTTTATAATATTGTTTTCTCAGTCTATTAAAGTATCCGCCATTTAATATATTAAATGTATATTACATTTCCATTGTAATATACTATACACAAGGAAGCTTTCAGGTAAAGTTTTATAAAGTGTATATAAATATATAGTTACTTCTAGTGGTATGAAGATTACAGTAACACAATTCAAAAATTTTATTTTCAAATATCTTTCATTTACTTTTGAGCAGTTCATTATTTTCAAGGTGGGTGAGATTAGTAAATAAAGCAGTTTGACAACTTAGAGAATTATTCTTGATTTTGTATTCTCATGATTTGCCCCAAATGTTAATAAGTATGACAAAATACATGAGATCTTAACAACTAGATGTCCAGTCCGTCTTTATGAATTCTACTCATGGACAAACATGGAAACATCTTCGGATTAAAAAGTCCTCATAAGCATAGTCTTCATATACCTAGGTTTACATCTCTACCTTTATAAATATCTTGCCAAAAGTGTTCCTCTGGATATTTATATATGTGTATTTATCTTTATTTCAAATATATCCATTAATGTTGTGCAGTATACTTGGGGGAAAATTATGAAAATGTCTTAAACATAACCAAACATCTTGAAGGAATGAGTCCTGGCCCTGGGGATCAGGACTATTGTTGTCCCAGGGACACGAAGACAATGTTTTACAGCAACTAAGAGGAGTATGGGGCTGTAAAACGTTACTGGGGTCTTAAAAGCTCATGAAAAGCCATCTAAGGTGATACAATTGGTTTCTATGCATCCAAAGGAAATACGAATGTAAAACCCAAAGACATATGGAGACAAGTACTCTAATGGCTAATGTATCATGCCAACATCAGGCTCCCAAACCCTGAGATCAGAAAAAGAAGATGGTCTCTCAGCTACCACTACCAACTGCTGCTCTGAGATCACACGAAGAGGTTGTGGATAGAATAGGAGAAAACTGGGGTATGGAACTCAAAATTGTAAAAAAGACCAGGATTATTAGCCAGATAAAGACTTACGGGACCTCCAAGACCTATAGCTTTAAATTACCCTCACGTCTGGCACTGAACCCACTCCCAAATAATCAGCTATTTGAAACCATAGGGAAATATTACCCCAAGGACAAAGTTTAGAGGATTGGGAAAGAATAAGGGACAGAAACAGGAAACACATGAATTATGCGGGATAAGTTATGGTACATTTAAGAGATTACCATGGATGAGTTGAAACAAAATGTGGATGAATTACAGAATGTAAAATTATCAAGTTTGAAAACAGTCACCTAATTTTCAATTAAAAAGTTGGGTTTTTTTAAAGGTTTTTTTCCAAAATGTAAACTAATCCAGAATAATTGGATGGGACCTGGCTACCACTACCAACCATTTTGACTCTGGACACATTAGAAGGTTCTATGCCTGGTGATGTAGTGGGATATAAATTGAGTTGCTCACTGCAAAGTCCGTTGTTCAAGCCTGCAAGCCTCTCCATGGATGAAAGATAAAGCTTCCTGTTTCATAAAGCTTTATAGCCTCTGTTTCAAAAAAGCAGTTCTACTCTATCCTATAGGGTTAATATGAGTTGGAATTGAGTTGATGGTAATAGGTTTTTAACTGTACACACATACACACACACACACACACACACACATTAGTTAAAGACTAATAAGTAAGGAGGTGGGTTACTTCTTCCCATAATTGAATTTCATTCAGAAGAGGTTTCTATATCTCTACATGTGACTCATCTTGTATCCTGTGCAGCATAGATGATCAAAATCTTCAGGTTTTTTTTCTTCTCCAGAGCAGATTTAATGTCCTTGGATGTCTCTGATGCCGCCCCTATCCAACCTTAAGAGACGCATCATCCTTTGCCGAATCTGCTGGGTCTTGATAGTGTAAACAAGTGGATTGAGTACTGGCGGTGTGAGAAAATGAAGATAGGAAAGCAACACGCGGCTACACGGGGAAGCCCGCTTTCCAAATCGGTGAATCATGGACAGTCCAATCATAGGTGTATAGAAGAGCAGCACAGCACATATGTGGGAGACACACGTGTTGAGCGCTTTGAGGCGTTCAGCCTTGGAGGCAATGGAGAGCACTGTTTGCAGGATCATCCCATAGGAGAGGACAATGAGCACTGAGTCGGTGCCCAGTGTGGAGAGCACAACAAAGAGACCATATGCACTATTGATACGGGTGTCAACACAGCCCAGCTTCATGACATCCGGGTGTAGGCAGTAGGAGTGGGAAAGGTGGCGATTCTGGCAGTAAGGCAACTTCTTCAACATGATGGGAGCTGGGATGTGGAGACCAATACTGCGCACCACAATGGCCAAACCTAAGCTGGCAATTCGAGTGTTTGTAAGAATGGTGCCATAGCGAAGAGGGTTGCTAATGGCCACAAAACGGTCAAAGGCCATAGTCAGAAGAACAGAGGACTCCATGATGGAGAATGTGTGGATGAAGAAGAGCTGTGCCAAGCACGCATCCACTGCCACCTCAGTGAAGCCCAACATGTAGATGGTTAGCATGGTGGGCATTGTGGAGGCAGACAGGCCCAGATCAGTGACTGCCAGCATAGACAGAAAATAGTACATGGGTTGATGCAAGGAGGGTTCTGACTTCACTACCCACAGGATCAAACTGTTCCCTGCCAAGGATGCCACGTACATGGCACACAGGGGGATGGAGAGCCAGGTGAACACAGCCTCAAGTCCTGGGAGGCCTGTTAGGTAGAAGGTGTTGTTGGAGTGTGACATGATGCCAGGGAGAGGAAGAACGGCAGGTAGCAGCAATACAGCCCAAAGCCCTGAAATCCAGAGTTGATAAATCAGAACATGTAGCATAAATCAAGGTCTAGTAAAAACTCCCTGAAATGCTCTTCGGCAATCCAAGATTTCCACCCCCCCACCCCCAAGTATTTTCTCTACCCCATAGATAGGAGATCATTAAATAAACTTGATTTCTAATTATTAGCATACATTCTGTATACTTGGTAAGCCTGACTTTGGAGTCTTACAATGTAATTCCATTTTATAGAGTTTCAAGTATAATGCTGGAACAGAACTAAGAATCTTGGTTAATTGTCCGTATTATAAATGAACTCTAGATTCCAACATGGTGTGTGAGATTTGGGACCAGAATCCAATTCTTCTGACTTTCTGTTAAATCTTTTTTTCTCACCACGTTTCCTGCTTTCCAATACTACCCTCACTGCCAATGAGTCAATGCTGACTCATAGTAGCCCCCTGTGGGGTTTCAGACCTGTAAGTGTTTACAGGAGTAGAAAGCCCAGTCTTTCTCCTTTGGAGTTGTTGGCTTCAATAGCTGATCATGCAGCTCTCAGCCCAATGCATAGGCACTACACCACCAGGGCTCCTTCAGATTGGTATGTCTATATTGGACAGTCTTAAAGGTTTGAAGATAAACAAGCTGTCATCTAGCTCAGAATCAACAAAGCCCACACGGAAGAAGCACACCAGCCTGGGTGATCATGAGGTGTCGAAGGGATCAGGTTTCAGGCATCAAAGAAGGAAAAATCATTGTGTCCTCACCTACCCCATATGTTTACTGAGGAAAAATGGGGGCATAAGCAAGTGTGGTGAAGAAAGCTGATGGTGCCCGGCTATCAAAAGATATAGCGTCTGGGGTAGAAAGGGGGAACCGATTACAAGGTTCTATATATAACCTCCTCTCTGGAGGTCAGACAACGGAAAATTGGGTGAAGGGAGATGCTGGACAGTGTAAGATATGACAAAATAATAATTTATGAATTATCAAGTGTTCATGAGGGTGGGGAACGAGGAGAGGAAGGAATGAGGAGCTGATACCAGGGGCTCAAGTGGAAAGCAGATGTTTTGAGAATGATGACGGCAACAAACGTACAAATGCGCTTGACACAATGGATGTATATATGGATTGTGGTAAGTATTGTATGAGCCCCCAATAAAATGATTTAAAACAAGTTTTTTTCAGAGAAATTTTCTATTTCAAATTTTCAAAATGCACCCACAGAACATGGCAGCACATCACCATTAGCACACAAACACAGCTGTCAGACAGACATCAAGTAAAATTCCAAACCACAGCAACTATTTTAGAAAACTCATTGTCATCCAAGTAGTACTGACTCATTGTCATCCAAGTAGTACTGACTCATAGGAAACCTAGAGGATAGAACATAAGTGCCCCGGGGGTGGGGGTGGGGTTCTGAGACTCTCCCTCTATGCTAGTGAAAAGCCTCACCTCTTTAATGTGAGCCTCCAGGTTTTTCAAAATGCTAACCTTCTAGTTAGCAAACAATGCTTAATCCACCACACCCCTAGAAATCCTCAATATTTTAGATTTTATATAAATATATCTTACTAGACTTACTAAGTCTAGTAAGATATATAAATATATCTTACTAGACTTAGTATACTAACAGATGTCCTTATATCAAAGTAAAGTACTTTTATAATTACTACTGTATGTTTATATTCCCTGTATGATGGACTACAGATAAGAAGCCCTGCCACATAACAGTTAAACACTTGGTTGCTAGATAAAATGTTTGCAGTTCAACACATGACCTGCTTTTCAGGAGGAGAGACCTGGAATTTTGCTCTCATAAAAGAACTACATCCGGTTCCTCCTTTCTACCCCACCTTCTCTCCAGCCTCCTAGTATTGCCACTCTTAGCACTGGTCCTGAAGGGATCATCTGTCCTGAATTCCCTGTGTTTCCAGTTCCTATCTGTACCAGTGTACATCATCTGGTATAGCCAGATTTGTAAGGTAGAATTGGTATCATGATAGCGGGGGTAGGGGAGGAAACATTTAAGAAGTAGAGGAAAGTTGTATGTTTCATCGTTGCTACCCTGCACCCAGATTGGCTCGTCTCCTCCCCACAACCCTTCCATTAGGGGATGTCCAGTTGCCTACAGATGGGCTTTGGATCTCCACTCTGCACTCCCCCTCATTTACAATGATATGATTTTTTGTTCTTGATGCCTGACACTTCATTAATAAAATGTGAACCCTAGTAAGAAATGTAAATTAGTAGTTCCCATCCAATACCTATTGCATACAGATTTCTTGAGTTCAATCTTGGCATTCAATATTTTAACAATATCTGCAGGTAGTGCCGTAACCTATTACAATTTGGGAACACCTATACTCAATTAAGCATAGTACTGGTCCCTCAAAGGACTGAGTGTCATACTGTTGGGAGTTCACAAAGGAAAGAGAATCAGAGGTTATGAATTCGAGGATTGGTACATCTTTAGATGAAGAAAGACATTTCCGTGCTCCTGATTAAGCTCTGTGATGGTACCAGCCAGCTACAGTTACTTGGACCTTAAAATTATTTCTTTGTTCCAGTTCCTTATGTTGTAAAGGATTTTATCACAGATCATTAAAATCCAAATTGAATATTGTGACTGTACTAAACACACATTATTTTGTTTCTGAGAGTTTATTAGGAAAGGTATCAAATTGTTCATAAGACAATCTGTATGATTATCCTCTGCTTCTGTAGAAATTTCGGCATGATGTTTTGTCGCTTCTGCATGTACAATTTTCTAGTCAGTTATTGACAAAAATATGACTTATGATAAAAAGATTGAAGATATTGGCTAAGAATGTGTGTACAAGCACATCTGAATCAACTGTTTGAATTCTTTTTATTTATGAATTTCCAAGACTGCATTTATCCTGCACTGTTTCTGTGAACTCAGAGAAAATCTATGAGATTTCTTCAGGAAGTGAACAGGTCATTTGTTTTACGCATATACTTCAGGTACAGAGACAAAGCATGATGGCTACCTTTAGTGCAGGACAATTCTAGATTTCATTGCATCAGCTACCAAGAAAAGGGAGCTGCTGAAGGCAGACATCAAACTCTCACATTTGTGGGATAAATTGCGTCCATATAGTTCATGTTCATTTTAATCCCTAGAAGAGGAATACTTTAGGAATTTTATGTATGTAGTACATGTGGATGTGTAATACTATTTTTCTTAGTTTTAATTGTTAAGAACTATCTGTCAAATGAAGGAATTTATGAAGACTGCGGTCATGAAAGCAGGAAACCTGTTTCTGAGCTGACTTCAGCCTCAAAAATCAAACAAACAAAACTGAAAGGAATGTCAAAAAAAACTCTAATAACTCAGTTTCTATACATTGGAATTTAAACTGCACACACACACATGCACACACCCCAATGGTAATATTATTTAGGTTTCATTAAAATTCAATGAATATTATCTCAAATTGTATTTATTTTCCAATGCTAATTTGTTTGTATAGAGTGTATAGTATGTTAGGGACAATGAATCATGACTGAATAAGGGATTAAGAATGACCTATTTTCTCCCAAAATTTTAAGAATGTACTCAGAATTCTGTTATAGGAACTGTTTTCTTCTAATCAGCTGTATTTCAGCTAAGCAGATGTATAATTGCTAAGCAGATGTATAATCAGCAATAAACTGTGTTCATAGAGCAGACAAAATGGAAAATCATGTTGGTATCCAAAATAAATGTTTTTTTCTACAACTGCATTACAATTCAGGTAAAAGTGATTAAGATCTGATAATCTGCCATGATAGCACTATGATCATGGAATTTTGTCCAAAATAGATTCTCTTCTCACACTATATACATATACTATCATATATCATATTTTTTGTGGTTTTTCTATTTTCTGAAAAGGGGATAAGAGAATTGTACTAATTATCATATCATGCTAATATCATAGGTTTATATGTGAATAAAACAAGATTATATGGGAAAGAGTTCCTAGTCCTTAGAAATTAAGTTATAATCATCAATGATTGTCCTCTAAATATTTCTTACTATTAGTACTGTGCTCAAAGTGTGAAGATCTCTTTCAAAGATGATTCTTCAGAGATCTAGAAATAAATACAATTAATCTTGATTGCCCTGCATTTGACTTAAATCGTCATTCTTTTACCTTTCATCTTGTGAGAACTGTCTTCAGACTGTCTCATAACCTAGAAGTTCCCTAGACCATCTTGCTCCTCAAAGTTTCCTTAATTTTAGCTTTCTTCCCTTGAAAAGCAAGGGATACATCTGTCTAAAGATATAGACACACACGAGAGACTAAGACAAAGGAGACTCTTGTTGTTGAGTTAACTAACAACCATCTCTTAGTTGTACATTTAATTGTTTCCCTGTCTGGCAGCACCTTTTAAGAAGTCTTCAGTCAATTTATATAGTAACTCCCAGATTGTACCTGAATCGATGGCACCATTTCTCCCTTTCGGTCATTAATATACTGCATTTTTATAATCTTACCTCAAAGTTTATTTGCCCTGTAAAAGAACATTAGCAAAAATCTTGGGTGAGTGTCTTCTCCGTCCACTACAAACATCATATGATTAAGTCACCCACAAGGAGATTAGAGTTGGAAAAACTCCTCCTCCTCCTTGGGAGTCCAATGGGAGTGAGTCATCAAGGAAGAGTACTTTTAGAACAAGCCAGCCAATGCCTGGACTCTTGAACATCACAGGCACTGTGGACTTTGTGGCAGCAGATGGCATTAACCATGTAATTGCCAGACTTTCAAAATGGACTAGAAAGGGACTCCTTTGTGATAGGGAAATTCTTGGGGCTGGTCCAAGTTAAATGTTTCAGTTATTATTTCCTCTTATGAGAGATTAAAAAAAAACAAACAAAACAAAAAACCGAACAGCAAGCAAACATATGGTTTAATTAATAGTCACCTTTTGCTTACAGTGATGAAAAAGGTATCACTAAGTGTAGGTGAAGCATGCACACCTTCACCAATGTAGCTCATCTCACTATGTTGTACACAGACAATCGATGTATTGATAGATGCTATGTTGTATATAGTTTAGGGAAAATTAATATAAATCTTGAAAAGGAGGGAAAAGGAGATACATGTATTATAAAATTAAAGCAGCAACAGATGCCAATTTTTCGTTGAAATAAGTCATGTCGTGGAATTAGAGCAGGTTTCCGTGGAGCTTCCAGCTTAAGACAGACTAAGGTTGTGGGTTTCATTATTGTTATACTGAACCCTAAGTGACTCATCTCCCCACTACCCCTCTGCAACTATGTCCAGTTGTCTAGAGATGGGCATTGGGTCCCCATCACGCGCCACCCTCATTGACCAGGATATGATTTTTCTCCCCGCCTTTGGTGTTTGAAGCCTGGTCCCTTTGGCCCTTCATGATCACACATGTTGGTGTGCTGCTTCCATGTGGGCTTTGTTCCTTCTGGGCTAGATGGCCGCTTGTTTCAAGCCTTTAAGTCCCCAGACGCTATAGGTCTCGATAGCCGGGCACCATCAGCCTTCTTCACCACACTTACTTATGCACACATTCATCTTCAGCGTTTATGTGGGGTAGGTGATCACACAATGATGGTTTTTGTTCTTTGGTGTCTGCTGCCTGTTCCCTTCAACACCTCGTGTTCGCACAAGCTTCCTCTAGTTCTTAAATGCTTCCTCCCCCCAACTACCTGGACCCCAATTCTACCTTGCAGATATGGCTAGACCAGATGATGCACAGCAGTACAGATGGGAATTGGAAATGCAGGGAATCTAGGACAGATGAACCACTCAGGACCAGGGGTGACAGTGGCGATACCAGGAGGGAAGGGGTGTAGAAAGGAGGAATTGATCACAGAGAGCTACATATAACCTACTCTCTGGGGGATGGGCAACAGAGGGGTAGGTGAAGGGAGACGCCGGGCAGTGTAATATAAGATATAATAATAATTTATAAATTATCAAGCGTGCATGGGGGAGGGGGGTAGAGGAAGGGAGGGGGAGGGGGGAAAAAGGAAAATGAGCTGATTCCGGGAACCCAAGAGGTAAGCGAATTTTGGGAATGATGAGGGCAACAATGTATAGATGTGCTCTACACAATTGATCTATGTATTGTGATGAATTTTATGAGCCCCAATAAATTGATTAAAAAAAAAAACGACAGACTAAGAAGAAGGAAAAGATAGTCCACTGCACAGGGATTAGTCGATGAAAGCCCATTGAGTAGTAACAGAAGATTGTCTGATATAGTTCCTGAAGGTGAGCCTGCAAGTTGTAAGGCATTCAAAATGTAAATGAGGAAGTGTTGGCTCCTCAAAGTACAGTTAAACTTAATGGAGCAAAGATTTGAGGACCTTTATTTGCTGATAATGGATGACTTAAAATTAGAAGAAACAGCTGCAAATATTCACTAATAATTGGAATGTGAATTATATGAAGGATGGTTCTAGGAAATTTTGAAATCGTCAAAATAGAATGCATAAAAATCAACAGTGAACTGAAATTAACCAGTATTGCTCATCTTGAGTCATAACCATAAGGATTACTATGCTGGGTAGATATATTTAAGACATATCAATAATTAAAAAGACCATCCTAAGATGTATCTTTGTGTATGATTAAGTATGTAATATGGTATTATCTGTGTGCCTCCAAGGCATACCAATGAATATAGCTAGTATTCAAATATATGCATGAACCCCTACAGCCAAGAATGGAGGTATTGAAGAACGTTGTCAACTTTTGAAATTGAACAAGCATGCAGCGAAGATGCATTTATGACCATTGTTGATTGGCATGCACAAGGTGGAAACAAAGAGGACGACTCCTGTAACATTTAGGACAAGTCTTTTGCAGATCATAATTGCTAGTTGAACTCTAAAGCAACGCATATCCAAAGTGATTTGATCATTGCTCTTCTTTGAGCAGGATGTATTTTCTACATATATCAAAATACTACAGCACCACATTACTTTGCTAGGCAATACAATGTGGTCCTTGATTATACAGCCCTTACTGACTCATTTTTAACTAGTTCAAATTTCTGCCTTTAATGTTGTATATTATTCCATTGTATCCATTCATCCACTGATGAGCATTTGGGTTGTTTCCATCTTAATGATGTGAAAAATGAATGCTATGTTAAAAATTAGTGTGCAAATTCCTATGTATGTCATAGCTCCCTTTTCTCTCTAGGATATACGTGAAAGCTTCAAACTCATCATGAAAAAAGAGAATTAAAAGATAAAGGAAGATTTTAAAAGAAATTTTTGAAATCCCTTTATGTGTTATATATTTGTGGAATTTATGGATCTCCTGGTCAGTCTGCTTTCAACTTTTTAAGGATGTTCTACACCGTTTTTCACAGTGGCATAACCAGTTTATAATCCCACAAACAGTGTGATAATGTTCCAACCTCTCTCCATTCTTGCGAGGATTTGCTGTTGTCTGCTCTTTGGAACTTTGCTATTATTGCTGGAATGAGATGATATCCCTTTATTGTTTTGATTTGCACTTCTTTAAAGGATAATGATTGTGAGTTTCCTTTTTCGTGCATTTGTTGACCAACTAGAAGTCTTTTTTTTTTTTTTTTTTGCAAAGGAGTGTTTCATGAGAGTTTGAGAAGCACATGCAATATTTACTAGTTGGCTGGAGAACTCTACAAATGAATCAAGTTCACTTATAGTATACTTTCCATTACCCATATATTTAATGATATGTTACTCCCTACCTATCAATGACTGAAAGAGATTATTGCCATTTCCAAATATTGTAGTGGATTCGTCTATCACCCTTTGAATTCCTATCAGTATTCATAAATATTTTTTAGGTACATATACACGAAGAATTGTTATACCCAGTTCACAAATTATATTCCTTATTATTATGTTATGCTAAATTAATGTAACAATTTTAGCTTTACTTTCATTAATGTTTTCATAGAATATATTCATTTATATACTTTTACTCTATTCTTTCATGTTTGATTTTGTTTCTTATGAACAAATTGTGTTTGGATGTTGTTTTCTATCTACTCTGTCAATCACTGCATATTAACTCAATTATTTAGCTAATTCACAGTGAAATTTACCTTGAAGACTGGTCTCTTTTTTCCCTTCTGTGTGTCAGGAAGATGAAAGGCACTGGAGTTTGGTAACTGCCCTTCCATTGTATACCTATGTCTCATAAGGCTCTGGTAAAGTCTTTTTGTCTGGAGGGTAGACCTCTGTTATGGAAAACACTAACTATTTAAATGTTTACTTTTTCTCTTCATCTGCTATAGTCACAAGTTTATTCTTTTTTTTCCTAACTCCAGAAGATTTCAGGATTCTAGTGGTAAAACTTGTTAAAACATGCTCCACCAAGATTACAGCCACAAAGAACTTTAACTCGCATGCCAGTTTATAGTCAGCCTCGAAAAGCTGTCAACATTATCAATTAAGATCCTCTACCAATTTAGGAAGACCCTGAAGGAGAGGTTTTCATGATGGCTGGCACAATGGGTTCAACCCTAACAACCATTTGAGGATGGCTTTGAACTGGGCAGTGTTTTGTTCTGTTGCACATTAAGTCTCATGAGTCACAACCATTTCAATGACACCTAACTACAAAACAACAACCAATTTAGGGCTCTTCATTCTGTTTCCCTTAAGCACATTATAGTTGTGATCCTCTGTATTTATCTCTCTCTGTCGATTTCCGAGTTTTTGTGCTGTGAAACTAATTATTTGAAAGATCCAAGTAAAGCCATTGATTTTTAAGTTGAGGTGTGTGTTTTTTACAGTAGCTTTAAGGATACGATTCCAGATTCTTTGTGTATCAAACTGAAAGTGGTAGTCAAATAATCTGATTTTTGAAATAATATTTTTTTAATTAGCAACATTATAGCTACAAAAAAAATCCAAGTCCAGCTCCAAGCTACACACATTATGATGGAGAGGCACACATTGAAAACCAGTTGTACCATTTGAATTCTGGAATCCCAAGATTATTTTTATAATTTTGGCTAATTCTGAAGATATTTTAAGCTAATTATCTCATGTCATATTGTTTTAATCTACTCAATATGAGGGTGATGCTTGTGTAGTGCACATAATGTTGTGGCAGACAAAGCAAAGGTGGCTATTTTAAACCATTTTGTAGATGTGTGAGAAGATGTGGTATGATTTAAAAACTGATACTATTTTACTCTTACACAGCAAACATGGTCATAGATTAAATAGTCTGATATTATTACTTAGTAATGATTGATAAGAAGCTGATCATTAATAACAATGACAATTTCATATTAAACATGTCATTTATTCTGACTTATGTCTAAAGATGTGATCTGAAATACTTATGATCAGAGAGAATACAACTCTGAGGGTATAGAGAGAATCACAAAAATGAAAAAAAAAAAACAAGAGTAAGATTTAATAGGCACCTAAGCTAAAAAGGAGTTTCATCAGGTGGCATGTACAAAAAATTCTGATTTAATTTCATTCCCAAAGTTTTTCCTTGCCTAATTTTATTATCTCCAAAGTTTGATGATATTTGAAATCTTGTTCCCTGGGTGATCTTATGACCCTGCGGAGTATGGAAGGAATAACTGTGGTAAACAAGAGAAAATTACCCATCTATTCATATTCCCCTATGGAGCTACATTGGTGAGAGCACTGCACCCTTGTGATTGATCACACATTATAATAGAGTCTCCCCTAAGTCTAGTCTCATACCCAAATCCCGTGTGCTCATGACAGTTTGTGTCCCTACATAAAACTTCTTGCTTTCTGAGCATTATTAGTCACTAAAACAAGACATGCTATCAGAAAGAATAAATTTGCCATATAGAATAGTCAGGAAAATAGCACATAGACGCTCCAATTTTCTGAGTTTATGACACTAAAGAAAATTGCATTAATTTTTATTTTATTCTGAAAAGCAGAAAAAGCACAATTGGACATTTAGAATCAGTGATCCATCCAATTGACTATATCTCTCCAGGAATATTTCATTTTTCTATAGCATTCATGATCTCCATCTCTAACCTAAGTAATCCCAACTTTGTTCTGACTGGTTTTCCCGGCCTAGAAGTTGACTACGTCTGGCTCGCCATCCCTTTCTCCTCCATCTATGCCACGGTATTCCTGGGAAACTGCATGGTGCTTCATGTGATCAGAACTGAGCCGAGTTTGCACGAGCCCATGTTCTACTTCTTGGCCATGCTGGCCCTGACTGACCTGTGCATGGGCTTGTCCACAGTGCCCACGGTGCTGGGAATTCTGTTGGGGCTACTTGAAGAAATCAGCTTGGATTTCTGCATTGCACAGTCCTACTTCATCCACGGTCTATCCTTCATGGAGTCCTCTGTCCTTCTTGCTATGTCCTTTGACCGCTACATCGCTATTTGCAACCCCCTGCGCTATTCTTCTATCCTAACAAATGACAAAATCATGAAAATTGGGATTGCTATTTTAGGTAGAAGTTCTTTACTCATACCTCCGGTCATCATTCGCCTGAAGTTCTTAAACTATTGCCGACCCCACATTCTTTCTCACTCGTTCTGCCTACATCAAGACTTAATTAGAATGGCTTGTTCAGACATTCGTTTCAACAGCATCTATGGTCTGTTTCTGGTAATCAGCAACCTGTTGTTGGATTCAGTTCTCATACTTATCTCCTACATCATGATCCTGCATACGGTCTTAGCCATTGCATCCAGGGAAGAGAGGATCAAGTCCTTACAGACATGTGTATCTCACATCTCTGCAGTTTTGGTTTTCTACATTCCGATTATTGGTCTGACTATGGTTCATCGCTTTGGGAAACATCTCTCACCATTGGTTCATGTTCTCATGGGAAACACTTATATTCTTTTCCCACCTTTGATGAACCCTATTATTTATAGTATCAAGACTCAGCAGATTCGAAGGAGAATCCAGAGATTGTTCTACCTGAAAGGTACTTAAGTTGATTGAGATCAAATGTGACTATGTTTAACAGTAAAAATATAATTTCAAGGGTCAACCACAGTATCTAATAAGAAATAGTTTTAGTAGCTTGTATATGCATTGTATTTTACATATTTAAATATGAAGGGGCTTAAAAAATTTCATGAAAAAATCCATACTTGTTAACTCAAAATCTCCATTTTCCCACAAGTTTATTAATCAGAGAAATGACACCATTAATAGCATGATCCATATCGCAAACAAGACCATACATATATATGTGGCTAAGAATCATATTTATCCCTGATGATAATTAACTAATAACTTCCACATCCTTTAATGACTAGATTTGTATTGCATGATAAATACAAATTTTGCTAATGACACCTCATAAAGTTATTACTTAAAGATCAACCATTATTTTAGTCAATATTCACTATTGTGGCCACCTTTCTTGTTTATTGTATAGCTATGGTTCAATCATATACATGTAACAGAATAGCAGTATATAAAGTTTGAGCTTTTGGGATAATTTACCAGATAATGATAAACACAAACAAACTAGATTATTTTTCTAGTTTTTTCGTATTACCCATGAATCTAAAGGACAGACTATTAGTCATTGCCAAAGTAAAAAGAATGCAAATGTTGTTAATCTTTAGTTCCTTTCAAAATAATAATAGTAGCAGTTACCATGTGAAAATGCTCACTATGAACCTGTATATATCAATATTTTCGTTTTCTCATTCAAATACTATATTCTAGATTAAACCCAAACCAAACCAAACTCACTGCCTTTGAGTTGATGCCACCTCTTAGCGACCAGGTTAAAGTATGCTAAAATATAAAAGAGCAAAATGACAGCACTGACATAAAAAGCTACAGATATTATTACTATGACACAGTAATGGAAATATACTTCTAAAATTTAATAGCCCTGTCAATACTCGAGGACAATGTGCTTTTTTTTCATGATATAGATGGATGTCTTAAAGTGCACAAAGGTTCGATGATGTTTCTAATTTTTAGGAGATTTCAAGGTAGAGAACTTGGATACATATGTTCTGTCTTAGTTAGCTTCAAATCTCCCCCCCTTGCTGTGATACTTCTTTCTAATATGAAGCATATTTATTGGTTAAGCAATTATTATAAATTTTTTTATGTTGCAAATAAAATATGGAATCACCAAAGTAACATGGATAATATAATGCATATATTTAGATTTGATTATGTGTAAGATTTTTCAAAACATTATGGTAATCATGATATGTATAATTTCCTATCTGTATTTGATCACTTAATGTTTTTATGAAAGGTTTATATGGGTATAAATATTAACAGAAAAATCCACTCTCTTTAAATGTATAATATAATGAGTTTTTAAAAGTGTTTATAGCTTGTAACCACTACCAGAATCAAAATACAATCATCCCCCCAAATTGGCTTACGCTTTTTTGGCCAATTTGATCCCACAACCCGAAGTCCTTAGAAACCGCTAGTATGATTCCTGTCTTACAAGTTTATCTTTATATAAGAATGAGGGAAAACAGATTTACGTGCATATATTTATAGGTTTAGTATTAAGGGAGCAGATGTACATTGGGCCTCCACTCAAGCACTTACTCATTACAAGAACACATTGTTCTTTTAAATTGGCATTCCAGGATGCACACCTTCCTGAATTGATTGCTGAAGAAAAATGTGAACATGTGTTATAATTGAATAATTTTATTAATATATTATTAATTAAAGCTTATAGTATATATATTTAGGTTCATTCTTTGTGTTGTTTAATCTTTTGTTTTGACGATGAATGTCATGTGTCCACATAACACATCATACAGAATAACATTATATCCCTAAAAATGTCCTTGGTACACCTGTTCAATTCCTACCCTGATCACCTGAAGTTTACCCAGGCAACCACTCATCGTTTTACTCTATAGCTTTGCTTTGTACAGAGTGTCTGGCAGTTGGATTCACAGAGTATATATTCAAACTATATGCAATTTATTTCATTTGATGATCCTCAGACCCTTTTATAATCTCTGCTATTATGTACAAGAATCACTGTTCCTATTATAAGCTCAATTGCATTGCACCACAATAACTCAAATATCCCAAATAAAAATAATACAATGAGTTAAATGAATATATCTGCTTTCTCGGTGCATATAAAAGTTATGTTTGCACTATACTACAGTCTATTAAATATGTATACATTTATGAAAAATAGTGTAAAATTCTGAGAATTACCAAAATGTGTCACCAAGACACAAAGTGAACAACATGTGGCTAGGGGGTAAAAATGGGACTGATCGACAATGGAAACAGGATTGCCAAAATTTTCCATCTGTAAATAAATGCAACATCTGTGAATCACAGTAAAGTGAAATACAAAGAAATGACACGTGCCTGTATTGTAATGTGGAAATCAAGTGACGAAAGCATCCCTTCACTTGGTCTCCTGCAATTCAATTGTTTATGTGAAGCAGAATGATTATGCTACTGCTAATAACACTAACAGGTAATGTGCTTGAATCTTATTTTGTTAGTACCACTTAGGAGGGTAACACAGGTCATCTATATCTTTATAGATTATATAATATTTATCCTGATTATAAGGATATACTAGATATTAAAGCACAGAAAGAGTAGGTGATATTAACCAAGGACAGACTGCTTGGTTTTCTAGAGAAATGAAACTAGTTAACCTCATACGTATATGAAACAACTTCATATCAAGAAGGAAATGTACATCAACAAAACAGTCCAGCACAGTCCAATTAAAGTCCATGGAAAATATGTGAGCTGGATGCCCCTCTAGAATCATAGACCTGCAGAACAATGAAGCAAGAAGCTGACACAGGAAGAAGAGGGATCACAGGTCAATGGGTGCAGGATCCCATGGAATAAAGGTTGACAGGGTGCCAATAGATCCCAGGATTGGCAGACGACATTGACCATTCACTTGTTCAGAGTAAGAAGCACAATCCAGATGCAGAAGGCTAAAACGGAGGCCAAATCTTCTCAGAGTCTATCTTACAAAAAGGCCACATGCCCAAGGAGATGTCATTAGGCTGTGTCTTGATTGATACATTGGACTCCACCCTTATCTTTAGATAGGTACATTACAGCTGAGATTCAAAGTATGAACTCAGCACAGTTGTTCATGGACATAAATGTCATTAGTTTATGGTGATATGTAAGAACCGGGTGGCTCTATGATGAAGAACTTGACTGCTAACTAAAAGGTCATCAATTAGAGACTTGTAGCTACTTCACAGGATAGTTCCATAATGATTTACAGCTCTGGGCATGTTTTCAGGAGAGACCAATTTACTGAAACCTGAGGGAAAGTTCTAATCTGTCCTGTAGGTCCCAACACCTTGGGGTCCATTCCATGGCAATGCGTTCAGTTTGGGTTGGATTGTTCTGAGGTAAAGAGGTATTGTAGAAAATAGACTGAATACCTTTTACACATATTTCACTTAAAATTGTTTAACATAAATTTTTAGAAAATATGTTTTACTTTTTTAAAGTGAAGTTGTCAATTTGAAGATAAAGGTGAGCCTGACCAAATTCAGGGTAATTTTAATTTCCTCCTATGTGTGTAAAAGTTGGAAAATGAATAAGAAAGATTGAACGAGAAATGATGATTTTCAATTATGTTTGCAAAGAATATTAAGTATACCATGAAATTCCAGAAGAATGAGCAAATCTATGTAGAAAGAAGTACAGTCACATTGCTACTGAGGAGTGCTAATGGTGATTCTTTTACTCACATACTTCAAAGTTGCTAGAAGGTGGGTACAAGCCCTGGAGAAGGACATCATGCTTGGTAAAATAGAGGGGCAGTGAAAAAGAGGAAGGTCTTCAATGGGACGCATTGACACAGAGGCTTAAGCAATCGGGTCAGTCATAGAACAGCTGTGAGGATGGTGCAGGACTGGACAACACTTCCGTCTGTTGAATATGAGGTCAATCGGAGGCAAATCAACTCTCCCACAAGTAGCAACAACAAAATGTGTCAGATTGAGCTATCTTTAGTCCTGATTTTTCTTTTGTTTTATTTGGAAGGATGCATGTGGGTAAAAATAAAGTTGAAATACGGCTAAGAAATTTTATTTGAAGACTTTTTGAAATATAATCTTTAAAATATATTGTAACCAAGATCAGTGGAATTTGAGATATCCTTGGTGTAATACTTAAAATAAAAAAGCAGAATCAAAAACAATATGTTTACATGACCTCATTTACTCCCAAAATTGCCATCGTTTTCCCTCTCATAGTGCCATAATTACAAAAATGCCCGCTATATATTTAGGCAATCTTCAATTAGTTGAGTGACAAAGAAAAATAAAAACAAAGCAGTTTGATATATTTCAGCAAAATTTCCTGTTCAGAGAGAAGAGTTGGATAACCTTATCCTGGATTTGCTTAGTCTTAACCCCATATATTATGGGGTTTAGAGTAGGTGGTATCACTACGTAAAGATTAGCAAGTAGGATATGGACATGGAGTGGTATGCTGTGGCCCCCAAATCGATGAGCAAAGAAAGAAAAGAATGCTGGAGTATAGAACAGGAGGATGAGACAGACATGGGAGCCACATGTACCCAGAGCCTTGAGTCGGGCATTTCGGGAGGGGATCTTAAACACAGTACATAGTATAAGGGCATAGGAGACGATGATGAGTACCACATCCAAACATGTAGAGAACAGGGCCACGATAAGTCCATAGTAGATGTTGACCTTGATGCTATCACAGGCCAGCCTGGCAATGCCCATATGCTCACAGTATGAGTGATGGATAATGTTCTTCCCACAGTAAGTAAGCCGATAAACCAGAAAAATCAAGGGGAAACAGATGAAGAAACTCTTAATTACAGATGCCATACCCATTTTTCCAATGACCGAGGAGGTTAGAATAGTTGTGTATCTTAGAGGAAAGCTGATGGCCACATAACGATCAAATGCCACAGCAGACTCTGCCACAAAGATGAAGTGAAGGAAAAACATCTGGGAGACGCAGCTGGCAAAGGAAATACCCCCGGCTTGGAACCAGAAGATAGCTAGCATTTTGGGTGTAGTGACTGTAGAGAGAAAGATATCTGCCATGGCCAACATGGACAGGAACAGGTACATAGGTTCATGCAGATTGTGATCACTGTAGATCAGAAATACTAACAGGGAGTTACCTAAAATAGCTACTATGTACATGGAACAGATCGGAATGGAGATCCATGTATGTGCATCTTCCAGTCCTGGAATCCCAATCATGGTGTACCAGATGTCTCTGAAGTTAGTTTGGTTTGAATAAAAGGTTGCCATCTTTCACTTTGTCTTCTGATACTGGATCCTAGAAGAAGAAGAAGAAGAAGAAGAACGAGGAGGAGGAGGAGGAGGAGGAGGAGGAGAAGGAGAAAAAGACCGAAGAACAAGATTTTAAAAATTGGATTTAGTGTATCATGTATTGCCATAATGCTATTGCCTTCAGAAAGACAGATAATCAGTAACCAGTAACCAATGATTCTTAGGTTCTCCATTATCTCTGGTCTGCTTGCTTCTTTATCCCATTTATTTATTCTTGCATGAGTTTCATTTACTTTCCTTTCTTGTTCATACTTAAATAATATTTCTGAGAAAAATAAATGAGCAGCTAGTAGAAAATAAACTACAATTAAATTAGAAAAACTTCATTAACATTAAAGGTATTATACTTTGGGTGTGCTAGTACTACTATCAATAACATTAATAATAATGATAATAAAACAATTAAATAATGTTTATATGTTACTATGCTTAATAACAGACTTATTACCTTCGCACTGCACAATGTTAAAATACCTTGTAGTCTCTTGCACATCATAGTTTTTCACTCGCTTTGACTAATCATGTCCAATGACTAATCACACTCTGTTCAAACATTTCAGAAATAAAATGTTCAGACTGCTGGTATAGGCTTTTAGGAAGACCAAGAAATTAATATAGTTTTATCACCAAATAAAAGTGATTTGAAGAGAAAGAACAGAAGTAAAGATAGACTTGTTTCAGACTGTGCTGCATTAAATATAAATTGTTCATCTCGGAAGCATGTCTTCACTTTGATATATATGAGATTCAGTTCTATGCAAAACAAGTATTTATATTAAATCAATCTAATTCATTGGACAGCTTCCTCTTTTCTCACATACATTTCATTCTTCCCTTCACTCCCTCCTGTCTGCTTACTTCTTTCTCCCACATATTTATTCTTATGGGTTTAATCTACTTTTCCTTTTCTTCTTTTCTTGCACAAACTTAAATAATATCTCTGGGGAATATAACCTGATTCAAAGCTAACCCCAATTAGTAGGGTTTCTAAAATTTTAAAGCTTCACAGAAGCAGACTGCCTCTTCCTTGTCCTATTGATTGACTTGTGGGTTCAAACTGGTGACCTTTGGTTTAGTATCTGAGCTGGTTAGTTTATTGTGTCAGCCTGGCTATGAACACGTGTGGGATTAATTGAAGGGCGGAGAGATAAATGACTCAGTGAGCCTCGCCTTTTTTGTCTCTTGCTCTTTGATCATGGGCCAGTGTGTGTCAGCCTTGCTTGTTCTTTGCCTCAATTTTCAAGCTACACTACCTGTGGGACACCAAACCCATGGACTGTATCATTGTAATTTGAGGTTCCTTCAAGACCTGCTTTGCCACACCATTGGAATTTACATCTCTTGAGCTGGGGACTGTCGGACTCTGTCATTTGGCTCACTATTGGTGACCTGCCTTGCTGTGTGCTGCCTGTGCCAGGCTAGCCTGAAATGCTCTACAGAGGACTACCCAGTAGCCCTCAAAACTTGAAGGACTGCCAGTGTCTCACAATAGTCTCACGGGAGTGAGTTGCACTGAGCCATTTGTACTGCTTTTTTAATTTAATTAACTGTTTTTTTCTTATGTTACATATATATCTATCTGTATAAATATTAGTATTCTGGTTTTGTTTCCCTAGAGAACCCTGTCTAACACAGTAGCCTAAAGTTTAACTCCCTGTGCCACCAAGGATCCTTTACTATTTGTATAGTATTATACTACTGAAGTGTTAAAAGATGAACTATAATTATTTATTTTTCTATTTCAAGAAGATTATACCCTGTGAGAAACATGAAACTTGGGCACAAATGATGACACCTAAAGATTAAAACATAATGATTAGAGGCATCCAATCACGTGTAATCAACACAAAGGAGACATTGTGCTCACTAGGAGAATGAGCTATGGGATATTGTTATTAGATGTACTAATTTGGGGGAAAAAAGGTTTCAAGATATAAGCACTGAAAGCAGGAGAAAAAGCACACAAATAAGGAATTCAAATAATTATGTAAATCAAGCAAATGAGTGTATTTAGGACTCTGAGACGTGATAGAAAACATGGTTGAGAATATGATGATGATGACAAGTATGTTGTTTCTAGAATATTCAGTGTTTCAAATGTCAAGCTAAATACTTGGGGTTTTGTTCCCTATGCTGTAAATTTATTGATTAAGGTAAAATAATTATTCATTTTCATATCAATGTTTCATGGAAAATGCCATGTAATAAAATTTAAACTTTATGTTCTAAGGGGAATTTTTGCTGGCTTCAATAAGGTAAATCCTCACCTGGAATGTTGATTTTTATTTTTTCTATATCCAATTATGCACCTATATGATTTCTAATTGCACAGGAAAATTATTCTTCACCAGTAAATATTAAAATTCTAGCTGGCTATGTTTATATATCCAGCTTCTAGTTCACTATATTTTTGTTATATATATAATGATTATAAAACAGAAGGATAAATTGAAGAGGAAGGAACAGACAGTTAAAAGTCCCTCTAGAAATTTGTTACTACAGACTGGGGGATGCAACCTTAACACTGAAAGAGAGTGAATGAGAAGACATACATCTAAATCTATAAATAAAAGTTGAAAATCCTGGATGGCAGAGTAAATGTAAGAGGAGTAATAGGCATAGAACTATATTAAGATACAATAATTAGGCAAGAGTAATGATATCACTGATCAAGATACAAATAAGATAGATGAAAAGCAGAAAAGTTCATGGGATTGTTTTGGAATGACTAATGGTTCACATCTCTATAGGACTACGCAGGAAATAACTGTGTCAGGATGTTTAAAACCTCATGGTTCCTTATAGGATGAACTAAATAGATTTGAGTATCTATCTGGGTTATAACCTAAAATCTGCGTCCAACTCTTGGTAAACTTGTTGAGAAATTTCATTACTCTGAGCACTATATATAAAGTAGGGGGTGAAATAGACCCATTTATTCATTCTGGTATAAAAAGTTATATATCCATTTAGGAAACTGGAAAGAAAAAGTTGTGTATGTATGTGTGTGTGTGAATTATCCTGTAAGAAATTCTATTCAATTCACAAAAAAATGAAAATAAAGGAGAAATAATCCAAACATGAAAATCTATTGCTATCAAGTAAATTCCAGTAAATAGTGACCCACTAAATGGTTTCTGAGACTAAATCTTTTCTGGAACAGGAACTTCATCTTTCTACCAAGGATCAGATTGTGAGTTGAATCATAAACTTTGTTCTTAGCAGCCCAGTTCTCACTTACCAGCACCACCAGAGCTCCTTAAAAAAATGAATAGAAGCTATTAAATCGGCTAAAATCTCAATGAGAGTTCTAATCATCTGTGCTTTTTAATTCAAAGAAAAACATTTGTCTCCATATTAGTTATTAATTATTTTTTAGCAAGAAAAAATCATCATGGTTCTCGACTGTTTACCATATTATGTTTTATTCTCAGTAGTTTATGTAATGTGTTCCTCACAAAATATTATTTATCTCCCATAATAGCCCTATATTTTTATTTTATGGTCACGGTAAAGCTATTCTATTCAAAATTTAAATATCTTTATTAAGTCACACAATTAGCAAATGACCAACATAGCTAAAAATTCATGTAATATTTCTGTAACATACCATGTTTTTAATTATCTGCTTCATTGCTATTTGTCACCAATACTTTCTTCAAATTGTTTTTTTATTCTTCTTAACTTTGGCAGCCATGAGTCATTTTTCTAGTGTCTTTATTATTCTATCCTTCTTCAATCATGTGGCTAATCCACTGGGCTGCTAAACACAAAGTCAACAGTTTTCATCCACCATGGAAGATGAGCCTGTCTGCTCTCTTAAAGATTTAAAGTTTCAGAAACCTTAAAGATTAGTTCTCCTCTATCCTATGGGGTTGGTATGAGTCAGAATTGATTCAATAGTAATTGGTAGGGGTAAAATTTAAAATTAGAATGCAAAAAGTTCAGTAACAAACTTGAAGTAATGGTGGACAACTCGAGAAAATTTGCAACAAAAAGCAAAACAAACTAATAGCTGGAAGAATCAAAGAGTTTGGGACGTTTATTTCATAATGCAAAAGAATTGTATGTGTTGGTTTAGGACGGATGCAAGAAAGTGATTTTGTAATTTCTGAAATTGAATCTCTCTTATGACAAAAGAGTACTTTACCACATTATTAAATCCAGGTTACGTCTTTAGAGTAGTACTCAGGTGCATGAGTATGTTGGGGAATTTTCAAGGGACTCAGGTTTGACTTAAATTTTTAAAATAAAATAAGAATCCAGGCTATCTTACTAGAGAGAGGGCCAAAGATCATGTGGGGGTTAAGGGAAAGTAAAATATATAGGGAGTAAAATATATAGGGAGTACAAAATAAGGATAAATAACTGATTGTAAAGTAGTAAGGACTGTTCAGTGAGGAAATATACTTATATTATAGAGCGGCTTAAGTCACTCTGGCAGAAGGAGATGATATATTTAATGAGTAGCTCAACTTATTTTCCAGCAGAGTAACTTGATTGCTCTGGATCAGGTAGAAAGAGATGAACAAAGTTACTCTAAGATAAATATAGTTTCTCAGCAATTGGAAGAAATTCCTAGAAGATGGGCCCTTGACCCTTTCAAATGATTAGTCTTTTATTTCAGTTGTGCAGCTGTGCTTTCCAAGCTTAACAAGCTGTGCTTGCTATTTTGTCTCTTTTTTTCTCAGCGGTAATGAGAATGATCTACACATTTTTGAAAAATGTGTCCATATAAATTAAAAATAAATTCCAAAGGGACAAAGAAAGTAATGGGCCTTGAATTCAGTTCACATATCAACTCAACTGTGGTTTATAAGAAAAGTAGAGATGGCACAAACTTCACAGTCCATAAGCATTTATAAGTTTTCCTGACAATCATTCAGACCTCCAAATTCTTGTAATTCACATCATGTCCTTTTACCCACTAAGATTCACGGTTCTTCTCACAAAAGGCAATATTCCATTTAAATTGTGGCAATTTATTCTGAACGACCAGTAGAAGGAGCAATCATAAGTAATCAGTGAGTTCAATGATTGGAGAAACTTACATTCCTCTTTTCAGTACTTTGTCAGACACACGTAACCAAAAGAGTGGAAGAAGTAAGTTTCTCTAACTCTACTCTAATTTTTCTTTCTTCCTCTTAATTATTAATAACACCCCATCCCATATGCCTTGAATGCGGTTATATCTTCCCACATATCTGTACTATCCTAATTTTATCTTCCTCTAGGTCTCTTATTTATTCAAAGCCCTAGATAAATAAAACATACCTTCAGAGCTTCCTGAAATTCTAGTTCTCACTGTTCTGTAAAACTGGTTGTCATACCAAGTATATCAAGCCTTCTTTTTGAACTCCTTTTCTATTTTTGATGAATGGAGGCAAAATATTTTTCTGTTACTATTTTAAAACATATTTTTACAAACAAACTTAATAAATAGTTATTTGCAGATCAGAATTGTTCACACAGCTTTCTAAACAACAGCAGGTTTCTTTAAGTAATTATGGTATTTTCCTGATATTTTACTTGGTGTATGAAATATTCCACTCCTAAATGCAGATAATTTGAAAAAGAATGTGTTAAAATTGACTGGATTTAAATTAAAGGTTATTTTAAAGACAAAAATAAATGAAAGTGAGTAAAACCCTCTAGATGCTTGTTAAAGAGAACACACATGCCCATGAACATGCCTATGAACGAGAAAATTACAGAGAATCTCTCCACTTACAGTTAATCTTCCTCTTGACTGACTATTCTTGAGATGAAACAATCTCAGCCCTTTTTCCCTCTGTTTCTCTCCATTTTAGAAAGATCTCATCTTGCACATTCTGAGATAAACTTTCTTCACAAGGATTGGGTGTTTCAAGATTGAAATTATCATAATCCATCATCCACACATTTTCTCACAAGAGTATGGGTTGGCCAGAAAAATACACATTAATTTTAATAATAAATAGAATTTCCTATGCATGGATACCTCTCCTCCCCAGTATTGCATGGGCTAAAGTTATAACGCTGGGCAGTTGCCTTTTCACATGCCTGCTTGGAAGAAAAGAGGCACGGCCACTTTCATCAGTGCCCGAAATATCGTGTTCTGACTCATGAGATTCAGTGATACCTTCTGAAACTAATAGCCACTTGCTACCTATGCATAATACTATATACTAGGTTACCTCCACCACTTCACAGCTAGAGACTCACTGATGTCCTGCCAAATGGGTTGTATTCCCTCGAATTGGGTATTAAGCACTGGTTCAGACACATACTCTAAAGCTTTCTCAATCCCAGGAGACTTAACACCTTGAGAGTTATACAGGAGATTGTCTGGGTCCCTCTGAGCCAAGGACCTTTGAGATAAGGCCATTAGATGGATTACGAATAAGTTAATGATGCCAAAATGATTTTATTTAGGAAAGAAAATGATAGAACTATAAAAAAAGAGAATTATGGGAAATGTAGCAGTGGTAGTATTCCCCTTTCAGTGCACTACCATTTTCAGATGAAAAATAAACATATAAGGAATATTCCAATTGATTGACTATATTTATAGTAAAAGCTTTGTAAAATGAGCAGTGCTTTTAAACTAAATGTAAAATGTCATTATTATATTTTTAAATTGCAGTTTATCTAATAAAGAATTTCTTCGTGATATGACATTGTGTTATGCTGGGTTTACTAGAGAAGCATATACAGTGACACACATATATACATAAAAGAGAGCTTTTTATAAAGAATTAGTTATATAACAGGAAACCATCCCAGCCCAGTCCAGATCAAGTCCATAAGTCTTAAACGAGTCCATAAACCCCTCTTCTGACTCATGCAGCCACATGCAATGATGCAGAATGCAGGAAGATCACAGGTTGGTGGGTGCAGAGTTGTGTGGATCCAATGACGGTGGCTTCATCACAGGGCCTGCACAGGTCTAAGCATGGCTCCAACAGGAAGGTGAAGGTAGAGTAGGGGGAGGGTAGCCTCCAGGGAGCCATTTATCTTGGTTGCACCTCCAAAACTGGTCATCAGCTGCAACTTAATTGACAAGCTAAACTCCACCCATATCTTCTTATAGGTGTCATGTTGGCACAAAAAAAACTATCATAGACATACACGTATGTCTCTTTTTAATAGGGATCAAATAGATGTCAATACTAAGATACTGGAAAAGAAAATAAGGGGTATGTTTATTGTTATTTGAGATGTAGTTAAATATTTTAACTATTAAATTTGAGAATTTAGTTTATCATAAGGTTGATTTCATTCCCTTAATTTGGTCAATTAATAAGCATTTGAAAATAGGCATATATATCAATGTTGATTTTTAATTTTATGAAATAAATAAAAGTGAGAATTAGATATGGTTACAGGGACACAAAATATTTAAGTTGAAACATAATCATCATAAAAGTTGATTCAAGTCAGATTACCTGGGTTATTTATCTACTATTACCATTAATTTGTAAATCACTTAAACTTTCTAGTTCTTGGTTTTCTTCGTTGTGAAGTAGAAATAATACTAGTAACAACCTAATAAGGATCCCTTGATAAAGTAAAAGGAAGCACTTATAAGATTACATAATGATTTTTGTTATAAATATTATAGTCATTAAATATAGTCATAAAATTCCTAACATAAAAGCTAACCATAAAAGTTGTTGATTGTATTGAAGAATAGTTTTATAAATATTGTATAATACTTTTACTTCATGATATAAACTCAAAAGTATCATTCATTTAAACAAGATATTTTCACACATTTTATTACTATACAATTTAGTGGTTTAAATATATATTTTTTAAGTTATGGTATCATCACAACAATCATTCTGATAACATTTTCTTCATTCTTGTACTCTCTATTAGTAGCTCCCCAGTATCCCCTAGTCTCCCTTGCCATAAGCCTAGGGAAATATTAATCTAGTTATAGTCTCTGTCAATTTACCTATCCTGGATTTCATATAATGAAAATCACACACACAAAAGAAAATAATAAAACATTGAAAATCCTTAATCCAAGTGAAAACAGAAAAATAATAGAAACTAGAACAAATAAAAAACATTTAATAAGGGAAAACAAATTATAATATGCTAAATTTCAATCTATCTGTACTATCTATCAATGTACTTTGTCTGAAGGCAAGACTATTCACATTTCTGATTAATATTCTGAAGAGATTCAATGAAGGCCTAATCCACACGGGGACTCTGAAAACGGATTTGGGGCTTCCACTAATATCCATAGCTTTCTACAAACCGGATGCTCAGAACATGTCTTCCCATGATCTTGGATTTTATTATTTATAATCCTTGAATTGCATAGTCTAGTGTATTCCTTATGTTACACTTGTGGTTGTTTTTATTACTAAAGTTACAGAAAAGTATTTGTGAACCCAGAAAAAATATGTTAATTTTATTAAAATAATTGTCACAACATATGAATAACATATCTACAAGAGGAGGGATGATTTTAGTTTATAAAATGGTTCTTCAAATCAAAACTGACCTTATAGAAAAATGAGTAGTAAATTTCAACACAATGTATTAGTATAAATAAAGCTAGATTTTTACCATCTTCCTCTTTATATTATTTTCACTTCCCCTAGGTGTTTTTTTTAAACTTAGTCTGAATAATTTAATTCAAAGTCATTACCTAAACTCAATGATGTAGGCATCTCTGCTCATATGTGTGCCTGAGAGCAGGGACATTACTAATCATTCAAAGAGAACTGAGAATTTGACCTTGATGAGTATTATAAGGATGTATTTCAGGAGTATCTCAGCATGAAATATTAGAATACAATCACATGAGAAGAATATTCTTGTGGAAACAGAATTCTGTGAGTTAGACTGACACAAAGTGTTGATTTCTAAATATGGCCCTAATGGAATAGAGATCTAATTCAGTTGTTCTATCAGAATTAGGGGGTATTACATGGTTTAAAATCAGAAAAGTTGTGTATGATGTTTGTACCTTTCACTTTTCTTATTCAATTTGTATGCTTAGCAAATGGCTCAAGAGTATTGACTCTATGAAGAAGAACATGGCGTCAGGATTGGCAGAAGGCTTATCAACAACCAATGATACATAGGTGACCCAATTTACTTTCTGAAAGGGAAGAAGACTTGAGACACTCTTGATGAAGATCAGTGAGTGGAAACTTTAGCATGGATTGAAACTCAATGTGAAGAAAACAAAACTCCTCACAATGGGACCAATAAACAATATCATTATTAGCAGAGAGAAGTTTTAACCAACTCAATAGTACCTGACAACAGATCAACAGTGGCTAATAACCTTAAATACACTATCTTTTGTTTGCTGGCTGCTTGTATGTCCGTCCTCTGTGGTGAAGTTCTATTCATGTCCTTTGCCTATACTTTACCAAGCATATTTTTGGTGAAATTTTCCTGTAATGAACACCTTACAGACTATGGGACATTTATTAAATCTAAGTAATTTACAGGGATAAAATAAAATTAACTAAACTACAGAGTTTCCTATCAGCTCAGCATTTTTTTCTCCTGATGTTCTCTTTACTTTCAACATCAAAACAAGAATGTGGTGTTGTCAGGTGCTGTCAAATCAACTCCAACTCAGTGAATTGTCAAATCAACTCCAACTAAGTGAGTACAGGGAAACAAAGCGGTGCCTGGTCCTGCGCTATCCTCACAATAGCAAATATTTTAAAAACTCTTTGTTGTAGCTATTATGTCAATCCCACTTTTTTTGACCCTCCATTTTAGGAAGCATGGTGTGTTTTCCCAAGAATGGTTTCAAAGTAATTTCCTCCCAGGCACATTTGCCTATTTTCCAGCAGTGTGTGGAATAGTCAATACCCTTCATTAACACTGTAGTTCAAGAGTATCAATTACTCCTGTTCTTCCTTAATCATGCTCTAGTTCCTCACTCATATGAGGTGATTGAAAATACTTGGGTCATACGAACCTTAGTCCCACACACTCTTTCATGTGTCATTGTGTATTCTTAATCTCATTAATGTGTTACAGTTTCATGTTTTGTTCTTTACTTTTCATGAACTTGATTTCTTTTGAAAAATACAATCAAATATTCTATAGGAAATTATTTCATTTGTACTAACTTGATGTGTATTGTTTGTTTTTTTTCCTTTTCTATATTAGTCTATATCCATACATTTATGGTTAAAAGGCCAATGAGATGAAGTGACCTTCACAATGCTTCATATCAGGAAATACATAATATAGAAATAACTCAACACTTCTGGGGTTAAATATGCACTGTGAAACTTTATTTTTTAGTACAATTATGATATGCCTGATGATTTTCACTGCAAACTTGCCTTTTTTTCCTGTTAGAGCCTCTGTTAGAAGTGAATCATTGAATTCAGTCTTTACTAAAACTCTATTGTGGTCAATTTAAATCTGACTCACAGAAACCCCACAGGACAACACAAACTTCCTCCCTAGGGAATCTTGGGCTGTTATCTTTACAGAAGCCAACTAGCACATTTTTTTTTCCTTCATAGAATGGTTGGTGGATTTAAACCACCAGTACTTGGTTCAAATCTGTGAATGTTAATCACTGCAACACAGAGTTCTCTAGCCTTGACTTGAGACACCAAATAACTAAACCTACCATTGAATCTATTCTTGCTCATGTGGATACAGTAGAATTGCTCTACAGGGTTTGCAAGGCTGTACATAATTCTAGAAGCAGATTTCCATGCCTCTCTCCCTTAAGGAGGTCTGTGGGTTTGAACTGCCAACTTTTTGAGAACCAGCAGTAACGTCTTTCTAACTTGGAGTAGAATCTGGCCCTTCAGTTAGCAATGCAATGTGAAAGCCCAGCATCACTAGCTTTTAAACTAACAGTGCACAGGTTATATTGCATGGAAAACACAAAGTGAATATTCTCTTTGTGAATAATTTATTAGCATGGTAATTGACTCTATAATGTAAATTGTGGCATGCTTGGACAATGAAATATTATTTATAAATAAAAATGAATAATACATAAACCACATGTATGAATCTTAATCAAATTATACTGAGTAAAATGAGTTATTCCCTTAGAAAGAGTAAAGAGTTTTTGAACCCATTTAATTACCAGTTAAGGATTATGTTAACTAATCTGTATGTTAAACAATCTGGGAGAGGGACAAAGCTTGATGGAGAAGGGTGTTAGGACAGAACTATAAAATAACAACAAGTAATGGGGTGATGGGTATACTCCTAATCTTAATTGTGATAGTGTTTTCAATTGCTGTGTGTGTATATATATATATATATGTATATATATACATATATATATTGTGTATGTGCAATTCATTAATGCTAATTAAATCTAAATAAAGCTGTTAAAATTTACATAAAATGTTAACAATATAGAAATCAATGAAATAATATGAAAGCCTGAAGGAATGTTGCCTAACCCAAGAGATAGTGTGATAGGAGGGTAACAAAAACTATGTTCATGTAGTGATGCTACACACATACATATATGGGAGCAAGAACAGGGAGGGGTGTCAAGGGAAGAAGGCCATTGGGCATTGTGCGTAGGGACCAGAAATTTCCGATTTTTATGAGGCACATTGACTAAAAGTATATCAGCAAAATCTACTCAATCCAGAATGAAAGTGGCCATGACACTGTGTTAAAATCAAGTGCTCTACCTCTGACTTGTTTTATGAGACTCCAGCCATTTCACACAGAACATAGTCACTCAGATTTTTACTCTGTTTATTTATATTTTAACCTTATTCAAAGGATTGAAGGAAAATTGAGCTAGACTTGTATTCTTTAAATAAAAACATAGGAACTCATGATTATTTACAAGGAAATAGAATTTCCCACCCATATAATAGAAGATTAGTATTTGAATTTTTACGTGAACACCAAGAAATTATTGGAGATTTGACATGTCCTGAAATATATTTTTAAAACCTGTACTTCATAATATTATAAGACATTCTACTGTGTTTGATAAGACCTTTGTTTCTTTTACTGTATTTAAACTATTTGAAGTAGTTCTTATGTGACTCATACATTCATATATTTATTGTGAAAATCTTGCAAAATGAGGACCATTTTTCCCCATTGAATAGATAATCCTCTGATGACAGGGAAAACACCACAATGAGCTCTAGTTGGTGTTTCTGAATAGCCAAATAACTGATAAGTCAAATGGAAGTTACATTCTAGCTCTCTTCTGGGATGTCTTTTGATGGGATTCAAATATCATCATCGCTGTTTTACCCAGTGACTTAGAATTTTTGGTGCTGGAGCATCTTCAGAATGCGTACTCGAATCTCTTTGGTTTTGACACTGTAGACAATTGGGTTGAGCATTGGAGGCACAAGAAAGTGCAGATAAGAGAGAAGCATATACACCTGTGCTGGTAGCTTCTTCTTCCCAAAACGATGAATCATGGACAGGCTGACTAATGGGGTGTAAAATAGTAGCACAGCACAGACATGGCAAATGCAGGTGTTGAAGGCCTTAAGTCGCTCAGAATTGGAAGCAATGCTCAGAACTGTCTTCAAGATTAGTACATAAGACAGGAGAATGAGCAAAGCATCTAGTCCCAGAGTGGAGAGCATTACAAAGAGTCCAAAGCCACTGTTCACACGAGTGCTGGAGCTGGCCAGCCTTAGAACATCAGGATGAACACAGTAGGAATGAGCCAGAGCACTCACAGAATGGAATTGCAGTCGTCCAAGGAGCACAGGCAGGGGCAAATGGAGGACAGCACTACGGGATACAATGGCCAACCCAATGACCCCAATACGCTTGGTTGTGAGGATAGTGGCATAGCGCAAAGGCTCGCGGATAGCCACGCAACGGTCAAAAGCCATAGCCAACAGCACAGCTGACTCGATGACTGAGAATGTGTGAATGAAGAAGAGTTGTACAAAACAAGTTGCAGCTTCCACCTTCCTCTGGCCCAGGATGAAGACAGCTGCCATAGAAGGCAGCGTGGAAGCCGAGAGACCGAGGTCAGCCATGGAGAGCATCGAGAGGAAGAGGTACATGGGTGTGTGGAGACTGGGTGCGGATTTGACCATGTGCATGATGGTGACATTGCCCAGCACAGAGAGAACATAGATGGAACAGATAGGAATAGCTGTCCAGCAATGAGCATTCTCTAGTCCTGGGAGATCCATCAGTATGAAGAAAAACCTGCTGACATTACTGTGGCTAGGAATTTCCATAGCACTCCTGGTAAAGCTTGTCCTGGATGACTGTAAAGAAAGCAAAGAATTATTCTTTCAAAATTATCCCCTTCACCTCACCCTACCATGCATCCGTGACCCTAACCAACAGCGTAATTGTGTGTTTCCTTTTCCAACTCCAGGGACAGTACTAAATAGTATTGCTTTAAAGCATTCCACTAGACTGGACAAGGATGCATATTTCCTTTTGGGGTATTTTGCTTAGTTTTCAACTGCAGACCTAGACCACTTAGATTAGAGAAAACTTTTCCATTATCCTAAAATAATGTGGCATTTTAAAAACAGAAAGGAAAACTTGAGAGCCCAGGGACTGTGTGTATACGTGAGATTATTCCCACACCACCATATGGGGTTCTAAATATTTTGAATAAGAGGAATTGGATTAAATTAATGATGAATTATAATGTAAGCATCATGATGCAAGGCTGACTATGAATTTCTGATATTACCACACATATCTTTTTTAGAGAGGTGCCTAGGAGAGAAAATTATTAGATGAATAGTTTGGACCCATGTGTGAATTTATTATTTAAATACCCAATCTATTTTTTTTACAAGTAACTATCTACAAAGTTTTGGAATTTCTAGTTCAGATTTGTAAAAGACAAAAGATGAAATCCAGAAATGTTTGCAATTTGAAACATTAAGTGATATTCTTCATGGGGTCACACTTTTCCTGAGCTTCCACTCTATATCCAATGTTAGGAACACAGTGATAGACAATATTTAGCTTTTGCTTTGGACTAGTCTGGTCAAACTTACTGGTCAAAATAGAAAAATGCATAAGTAATTTTAGGAGAACATTAACACTGGGACAGGTAAAATGTCCCATCTATAAATTTACAACCTACTCTCCACAACTAGTTTCTTTGTTTTTTCTAAGCATGGTCTTGGGTATCATCAAATAACTTAGTAGAGAAGGGGATAACATGAAATTTGAGTTCATGCCATTACATTGGTGTGTTAGAAGAAACCATTCATCATATATCTAAAGTAGACATTACATGGTTGAAGTCTCATCTCAATATTTTAAGGGAATTCTATTAATAGTGGAAACTTCAATATCTTCCTGAGAAGTCCATTATATGTTAGCTATGACCAGTAAAACAAGCATCATTATTTCTAATTATTTTGATTGTGCCTTCTAGCACCCCCAAAGATAACATTTTCTTCCCAGACTATTTAGTTTATATACAGAATATAGGTTTCTCTCATACATCTGAGGTTGCCCAGGGATAGGTATGAGTCTTTATTAGACTCTAGTCCTACCAGACATGCAAAGAGCTGTCTGCCCAAGAGCGAGAGATTCTCAAAATTAGAGACTAATTGAACAGAAGCAGGTGCACTAGGGGTGTAGGGTAATACCTGAAACAGGAACACAGGCAAATAACAATAGCAATGACCATTCTATGAATGGTGTGACTTCTTATCACTTCAAAATAATTCAGTGTTTAGTAAATGTTAGGGACACTGCTGATATCTAGAAAAAGGTAATGATGAATATAAAATCAAATTATGATAGAGCACAGGTGTCAAAAGTAGAGTTTAACCAGTGTTAGCTATAGGTACTTTTGGTGGGGAAATGAGGTACCAATCTGGTGCCAAGTCATGTTGCAAATTGTTTAAAGAAATAACAGAATTGAGCAAAAGTTGGGAACATTTTATTTTCTTTTTAATTGGGAGTTAAATACAGACATCATATCATTCCTTAGTTCAATCAAATCAAGCTGTCTTGTACAATTGTTACAGCAATCAGTTTCCAAACATTCTTTTCCTTCCTGGACTTCTTAACATCGTCTCACTTTTACCACCCACCCCAACCGCTGTACCACTGCCACTTGGAAACCCTTATTCTACTTGCTCATTAATTGTAGGTCTTATGTACCAAAAAACAGAAAAACAGATAATATAAATTTAAGAGGGTGATCCCCAATGACATAATACATCTGAGATAAATCCTAATATGAACAAACAAACAACAATACAGAAAATTTTGAAAACTAAATCAGGTCCATCATGCATCAGAGGCAGGATCAGCTGACAAGGTTTTAACCGTTCAAGTCAGGTTTATCCCTGTGATCGTCTATTGCCATCTCTCCAATGAATTCTGAAGGAATTCCTACTGATGCTTCCCAACATCAAAACTAAGCAGGTTAAATATTTCTCACGCATGGACTTTAGACAAGGTGATCTTTGTCACAAAGTGAGCTGAGGATGGAGAGGTGACAGGACAACTCTGCCCTTTTTGAGATTTCCCATATAAAATTCACAGAGGAAAATTTCTGATAATTTTCAGAAATTTTGCAACTCATTCCTGAAAAGACTGCAGAATGCCATGTCTCCAAAAGCATCTCATTGTCTTGTGATGTCTGAGTAATGACTGAAGGAAATTTACCTTCTTTCGATACCTCTTGTGCAATAATTAATAATTTAGTGTGAAGAAATTCAGCAATGTCAAGACATTCTAGCCTATATTCTTGTTTGAAAAAAAATGCCATTGCAGATTTTCTCAATTCTTATGCTCTTAAATTTATTTTTACACAGTGTATCTTTAAGGAGAACATGATTCAATGGTAGAGTTCTTATGTATTTTGAACATGATATCAGGAGAAACCAGTCATTGGAAAAGGACATCATAGTTGGTAAAATAGAACAAGAGGAAGTCTTCCACTGAGATAAATTGACACAGTGGCAGCAAAAATTACTGTTTATTGTACATAGGTTTAATATGGTCCATAATTGACTTGATGGCACTTAGGAACAATGTACAAAACATTAGTTTGATTTTTCAGTCAATGCATTTCCTGCCTAGCTGCCACCTATCTATAAGGGAAATCTTGTCCATTGCAATGATGCTGATCAGATTTCAGTGAAATTTCTGGTCTAAGACGGAAAGGTAAGAAAGACCTGTTGATCTAACTTAGAAAATTAGCCAATGGATATCATTTAGGGTCACCGTGATTCAGAGTCACTTAATGACAGTAAAACAAAATGTGTGTTTATGTACAGCTATAAAATTTTGGAACGCATCTACACAATAAAGAGACACCCACAATGTAAAATGCATGCACATTACTACATAGAAATTCTAAAAATAGAATATCTGAGGATCTGAGATGACAGAGACGAGACTTGGACAAGGGCCAGCATGGCCTGTAATTGATTCATTTTTCTCCCTCCATCATCTCCTCTCTGACTCCTCATTTGCGTAAACTCTAAGTTGGTGTGGTAAACATCAATGCCTGATATTTGTATAATATTTTATAACATTTATTAATTCTAAGAGTCCTCTTTTTAAAACAATGTACATGTTTTTATACAGAATTTGCTATTGTACTCATTTCTTTGATGATTCTTTGGAAACACAGATCTTTAAATTTACAAAATACCAAAGCTATAAAAACGGAATCTAAAATTGTCTCCTACCATCCTCAAAAACATTGCACTACATTAGACATATAAATTATTTAGAAACCAAATCTATAAATAAGGTACTTTTCAAAATTAATTCCTTAATTTAAGGCATATCATATGAGTTTCTAGACTTTCATCCTGGAGCTTCATTTGTCAATTTGGTGTTGGTTCTATCACAATGTAATTTGAGAATTATAAATATTATTGTTATTACATTTTCTTACTGTCTCTTTTATCTCTCCTATACTCTTCATTTCTTCATTCCTGTTTTCTCACTTTTATCTCTTTTCTTCATGCTCTCATTTCTTCTGTCATTCTTTGTTTCTTCTATCCTCTGTTCTTTCTATTTTCTTCACTTTTTTGCATATTTTTTTCTGCTTCCTTTTTCTGTAGTGCACCTATGAGTTATCAATTATCTAACATATGCTGTATGTGTGTATTTAGTTGGATTTGCAGTTGATCTTAATCTCTAGTAAAATCAGTTAAGTAATTGTTGGATTAGGAAAAGATTTTGTTTTTCAAAGTTATGGAAAGCATATATAATGGATAGTAAACCTCTGAGAGCCAGAACTACCTTCTTTTACTGGGTCTAACTTGTTTGCCCTTTGACCCGGTATTTATTAGCACTAACTATTAAGAATCCAACCTTTTCTGTTTTCAGGTTTCCACAGCTAATGTCTTTCACAGGTTTTACTCTATGAGGATCAAACAAAAACACCCTCTTCCATTAAGTCAAATGGATTCAGAGTGGTTTGTAGGACAGAATAAACCTCTCCTATACTGCTTATAAAGCTTTACTACTTATTTAAGCAGTCTGCCACATCTTTGTCCCAGGATGTGGTTGATGGGTTTAATCGCATGACTTTTTAGTTAGCAACTCAACACTTAACAACTGTGCCATAAGGCTCCTTTTTCTACAAGTGGAGATGTTTTTATACCTGCATCAAGTGTCTGGCTTACTCCAGAACTTTGCACATGGAGTTTGAAACTTATTTGAATAGCTCATGATTTTTCTTCCCCTTCAGTCCAGGTCTAATCCCACAAAGATCATGCAAAATGCTCCCTGATCTGATAAAACCTAGAGTGAGTCATTTTATTCACTCACCAGAACCCGGAACAAAATCACACGTTCTGTAAATAGTCATTCAGCTGGAGCCTTGGGTGGCTCCTAGCCTTAAAAATAAGGCCAAGTGAGTAGGTTTATAAAGCCTTGGTTCTGGAAGTCCAGAGAGGCTGCACCAAGTCTCTGTGGTATAGGCTCTCAAAGAAGCATTAAATGTGCATATGCCAAAAAGAACAAGCTCATGTTAATTGTGGCTGGTCTTTGACCCCACTCCCAAAGAACAAAATGTTGTAGACCTTAGACCACAGAATCATTTTTCCTGATATTGTTTATTCTCTTAATTCTTTAGATTTTTAAATCAACCCAAAGATCTGTGAATCCTGATCTAAGAAACAGCTTGTACAATTTTTAGATCTTCAAGTGGATAATTTTGATCTCTTCCAAACAAAGCCTGTCTCACCAAATTTATCAGTTATCTTAGAATGGAAACATTGGGTGTTAGTGAGATCTATGATTCATTAATATATGAATAAAATATTGGTCTCATTGGAATTGGTTTTACTTTAGATATTATAACTGAAGTGTGGCAAAATCTATAATTTAATAAAACAAGAAAAATAAATGAATGCTTGTTTTTTTTTCATTTTTGAGTGATAGAAATGTTTCTAGTTAAAGCAAAAAGAATATAGAAGCAAAATAGAAGGAAAGAATGGGCTGTAGGATAGGATTAAAAGAAATCAAGGTAATGTGAAAATTAATTGCTCTTTTTGGAATAAACAGTTTTACCATCATTCAGCGACATTAAAATGAATTCATATATGTGAGCAAGAAAGCAAAAGCATGCCTCTCCTTATATTATTCTTTTTTAGTTCTTTGGACTTAAAAAAGAAGGCAGAATTTTATTCTTGAAATGACAAAACTATAAAAGTAAAAGATGAATTAGTGGTTGACAAGGGTTATGAAATGGGTAGGGACTGAAGAAAAGTGAGTGGGGATATGAAAGGCCAACATAAAGATGCTTATGTTGTTACTGTTCGGTGTCATCAGCTCTGTTCTAGCCTATAGTGACTATGCGCAGCAGAACAAAACACTGCCGAGTCCGGTGCCATCCTCACAATGAGCCCTATGCTTGAGACATTGTTAAAGCCACTGTATCAATCCACCTCATTGAGGAGATTTCTCTTGTGATGGGTAGGTTTATTGTGCCAACTTGGCCAATGAACACATGTGGGATTCATTGAAGGGCAGTTTAATTGAAGGGTGGAGAGATAAATGGCTTGGCGAGCCTCGCCTTTCTTGTCTCCTGCTCTTTGATGATTAGATCAATGTGCAGCTGCCTGAGCTGGTTCTCTGCCTCAACTTGCGAGCTATACTACCTGTGGGACACCCAACCCCTGGACTGTGTTGCTATAGGTTGAGGTTCCTTCAAGACCTTCTTCGCCACACTGCTGGTGTATACATCACTTGAGCTGGGGATTGTTAGACCCTCTCATCTTGCTAGCTGTTGGTGACCTGCCCTGCTGTCTGCTGCCTGTGGCTGGATTGCTTGAATTGCTCTGCAGAAGACTCAGCTGTATGCTTCATTGACTTTACCCAGCAGCCCTCGTGAGTTGAAGGACTGCCAGTGTATTAATTGTCTCACTGAAGTGAGTTGCAATGAGACATTTGTACTGCTCTGTAGACTAATTATCTGCTTATCTTAGGTTGTATCTATCTATCATCTATCTATAAAATCATAAGTGTCCTGGTCTTGTGTCTCTAGAAAACTTTGTCTAACATGGCTTTTTCTCTGCCCCACTACTTTACCAAGCATGATATCCTTCTCCAGGGCCTGGCCTATCCTGAAAAAATGTTCAAAGTATGAAGATGAAGTGTCATCATCCTTACCATAGTTCTTCCCAAACAGGTGAGTTTGTTGTTTTGACAGGTGTTGTTGTTTCCTTATTCTTTGTGAGCACCACAATTCAAATGCAGTGATTCTTCTGTGGTCTTTCTTACTCAATGTCCAATTTTCACATGTCTCACATGAGGCAAGTGACAATGGCATGGCTTGAGTCCGGTGTATCTTGGGCCACAAACTAACACCCCTGCTTTTCAATACAGCAAAGAGTTCTTGTTCAGCACATGTACTCAATGCAACACTTATTCTGCTCTCTTGTTTGCCGTTTCCATGAGCACTGATTGAGGCTCCAAGTGAGATGAAATCCTTGACAACCCAACTTTTGTTCCATTTGTCATGATGTTGCCAATTGTACCAGCAAGGAGGATTTGGTCTTTTTCAGTGTTGTAACGCATTCTGAAAGCTGCAATCCTTGCACTTCATAAGAAAGTTGTTCAGTTTTTCCTCAAATTTAGAAAGCAAGGTTGTGCCATCTGTATATTGAAAGCTGGTGATAAGCCTCCCTCCAATCCTTGTGCCATATTCTTTTTCATATAAGCCCACTTCTTTATTTGCTCAACATACAGATTGAATAAATATTGTGAGAGGATACAACTTTAATGCACAGCTTTCCTGAATATAAAACATGAAATATTCCCTCACTCTGTTTGCACAACTGCTTTTTGAACCAGGTGCAATTCCCTTTGAACACAATGAAGTGTTCTGAAATTCCCATTCTTCTCAAGGCTGTCTATAGTCTGCCATGATGTACACAGTTGAATTCCTTAGCATTGTCAATAAAACACAAGTAAACATCTCCCTGGTATTCTCTGATTAGAGCCAAGATCTACCTGATATAAGCAATGCTATGCCTTCCTTCATGTCCTCTTCGGAATCGGGTTTGACCCTCTGGCATCTCCCAATCTATGTACTGCTGCAACCATTTTTTATTATCTTCAGCAAAATTTTACTTGTATGTGATATCAGTGATCTTGTTCTCTAATTTGAGCACACAGTTGGTTCTACTTTCTTTGGAATGTGTACAATGTGTTTCTCATCCAAACAGTTCATCAAGTAACTGTCTTCTAAATTTCCTAGCATAAATGAGTAAGTGCTTCCAGTGCGCATCAGCTTGTTAAAATATTTCAGTTTATATTCCATTAATCCTTGGAGCCTTGTTTTTGGCCAATGCTCTCAGTGCAGCTTGAACTTCTTCCTTCAGCACCATTGGTTGCTTTCTCATATGCTGACTCCTGAAATGGTAGAATATTGATTAGTTCTTTTTGGTACGGTGAGTTGGTGTATTATCAACTTCTTTTGATGCTTCCTGCTTTAATCAATATTTTGCACATAAAATCATTGAATATTGCAACTCAAAGCTTCCATTTTTCCTTTAGTTATTTCAGCTTATTTTAAGCTGAGTGTGTTTCTTCTCTTTTTTTTTTTTCTAATGCATGGTCTTTTCCCATTTTATTATAATATTTTACTTTGTCTTATCCAGCTGCCTTTGAAATTGCGTACTCAGATCTTGAACTTCATAATTTCTTCCCTTTGCTTTAGCTACTCTGTGATTAAAAGCAGGTTTCAGCACCTATTCTCACATTTATTTTGATCTTTTCTTTCTTTCCTGTCTTTTAATGATCATTTGCTTTCTTCCTGAATGATGTCATTGATGTCTTCCCACAGCTCATTAGGTCTTCAGTCATTAGTATTCAAACCTTCAAATCCATTCTTGAGGTGTTCTTGGAATTCCATGGGATAGACTAAAGGTTGTATTTTATCTCTGGTGGACTTGTTTGAATTTTCTTCAGCCTCAATCTGAACTTACATCTGAGCAGTTGATGGTCTGCTCCACAGTCATCCCCCAGCCTGGTTTTAGCTGCAAAAACTGAGCTTCTCCGTATTATCTTCCCGCATATGTAGTAAATTTGATTTCTGTATATTCGATATGGAGAAGTCCATTGTAGTGTTGAAAAATTATATTTGTTATTAACAAGTTGTGGGTCCTGCAAAATTTTATCCTGTGATTTCCAGCTTCATATCTATCATAATGCCCATATTTTCCAACTACTTTTCCTGCATCTTTGTTTCTACCTTTTGCATTCTAAATGCCAATAATAATTGATTCAGCTTGATTGCATGTCTGTTGCATTTCAGAGTGAAGACATTGGTAAAATTCTTCAGTTATCACTCATTAGCTTTAGTGTTTGGTACACAAATTTGCCTAATAGGTGGATTTATTGGATATCCCTGTATGTGAATAGAAATAATCCTATCATAGACAGCACTGTACTTCAAGATCAATATTGAAATGTCCTTTTTGATGATAAGCAACCCCTTTCCTCTTGATTGTGTCATTCCTCACATAGTGAATGACAAGATTTTCTGATTCAAAATGACCAATATTAGTCTACTTCAACTCACCAATGTCTAGGATGTTGATCTTTATGTGTTCCCTTTCATTTTTGACCACTTCCAATTTTCCTAGATTCACATTTCATATATTCAAGTCCAATTATTAGTAGAGTTTTTGCATCAATTTCCTCTCCCCTTTAATTTCGTCTCATAAGTATATAAATTATCCTGAATGCGCCTCTTCTATAGGCTTTACTCCATTCATAATACCATGGTCAACTTTATTTGAGACAACAGCTTCTTCTTAGGCACTTCTTGAGTGCCTTCTGATCTAAGAGGCCCATCCTCTGGCATTATCTCAGACCATGTTCTGCTACCATTCATTAGGCATTCACTATCTGACAGTGACACCATACTATGCATATGGTTTTCAGTGGCAGTTTCCTCAGAAGTGGGGAGCCAATTCTTTGTTTGTAGTCTGTTCTTATTCTGGAAGCTTCACTGAAAGTTGTTCACCTTTGGTGATTCTGTGGTATTTGTATACCTCTGACATAGTTTCCAGCTTCACAGCAACATGCAAGCCACCACAGTATGACAGACTGACTGACAATGTTGGTAGAATGCTTATGGTCATTGAATATTCTACAGTTTTACTATAGCAATGTCAATATCCTAGCTATGATTTTACTTTATAGTCATAGTAAGATGTTATCATTAGAGGAAAGTGGGAAAATATCCACAAGATCTTTTTGTATTATTTTACACAACTATAGGTGAAATGTCAAGTACCTCAAAATAAAATTAGATTTAGAAAAAGATTGTTTAAGAAACATGGTGAGAATTTAACAGTGCATCTTTCAATTACAAAATGAGCCACCAATAATTTTATCAATGTGTCTGACTTAGAAAGACCAATGAGTAAGTAGTCCTCAATCAGTGCTTATTCCAGTTTGAAAAGTCAAGGCCTATTGTTTATTAAACCTGAAAATATAAGTGTAGAAATAGTCAACATAAATATATTTAAATAAATTCAAGGTGAATTTAAACTTGAAAGGATACAAAATGCAAGAATTATGTATCTGAGAAATATGGAACACAAATAAAGCTGGTAGAGATTTATAAAATATGAGGGGTTTTTGTTCTGATGATGCCTGATACCTGATCCCTTCAACACCTCGTGATCATACAGGCTGGTGTGCTTCTTCCATGTGGGCTTTGTTACTTCCGAACTAGATGGCTGCTTGTTTACTTCAAGCCTTTATGACCCCAGATGCTATATCTTTTGATAGCCGGCCACCATCAGCTTTCTTCACCACATTTGCTTATGAACCCATTTCTCTTCAGCGATCATATTGGGAAGGTGAGCACACAGTGATATGATTTTTTGTTCTTTGATGCCTGATATCTGATCCCTTATGGCACCTTGTGATCACATAGGCTGGTGTGGGCTTTGTTGCTTCTGAGTTAGATGGCTGTTTGTTTACCTTCAAACCTTTAAGACCCCAGACACCCTGCCTTTCGATAGCCGGGCACCATCAGCTTTCTTCGCCGCATTTGTTTATGCACCCATTTGTCTTCAGCAATCGTATCATGGAGGTGAGCACACAATGATATGATTTTTTGTTTTTTGATGCCTGATAACTGATCCCTTCTGCACCTCGTGATCACACAGGCTGGTGTGTTTCTTCCATGTGGGCATTTTTGTTTCTGAGCTAGATGGCTGCTTGTTTACCTTTAAGCTTTTAAGAACCCAGACGCTATATCCTTTGATAGCCGGGCACCATCAGCTTTCTTCACCACATTTGCTTATTCACCCACTTTGTCTTCAGCAGTTGTGTCAGGAAGGTGAGCACCATAGAAACCCAATTTAATAGAAGAAAGTATTCTTGCATTGAGGGAGTACTTGAGTGGAGGCCCAATATCCTTCTGCTGCCTTAATACTAAACCTATAAATATTTGCTCATAGATCTATTTCCCCATCCTCATATATAAATATATTTGCATATGTACATGTCTTTATCTAGACCTCTATAAATGTCCATTGCCTCCCAGCTCTTTCCTCTATTTCCCTTGAACTTCCTCCTGTCCCACTCTCATGCTCAGTCCCTACCAGGGTTTAAGCAATTCCTCTTGGTTACATTACCCTTGATCATGCCCTACCAGGCCTACCACATGCTCCTCAACACCAATGTGGATCACTTGTTGTTCCCTTGTCCCTGGGTTTGTTAACACCACTTCCTTTCCCTCCACCTCCCCCTCTTCCATGTCCCCCCGGAACTGTCGGTCCAGTTGTTTTCTCGTCAGATTGTTCATCCAGCCTATCTTATTTAGACAGACCTGTGGAGATAATAACATGCACAAAAACAAGACAGAGGAAAACCAAGCTACAATATACAACAAAACAACAACAAATCAATGACAAAACTACAAAACAAAACACAACAAGAAAGAAAAACTTCTAGTTAGTTCAAGGACCATTTGTTGCCCTTTAGGACTGTTTTCCAGTCCAGTCTGTTGGGGCACCACGCCGTGGCCCCAAAGTCCACCTTCAGCACTCTCTGGGGATCTCGCCGCTCCCACAGTGAATGAGGTGGGGAGTGCGGCATGGAGACCCAAAGCCCATTTGTAGTCCACTGGAGATCCCCTTGCATAGGGGTCTCGGGGTGGAGACGAGCCAGTCAGGGTGTGATGTAGCAATGATGAAAAATACAACTTTCCTCTAATTCCTAAATCCTGCACCACCACCCCCATCATGATCCGAACTCTATCTTGCAAGTCTGACTAGACCAGAGGATGGACACTGGTACAGATAGGAACTGGAAACACAGGGAATCCAGGGACAGACAACAGAAAAATGGGCGAAGGGAGAAGTTGGATAGGGCAATATATGATAAAATGATAATTTATAAATTATCAAGGGTTCATGAGGAAGAGGGGAGCGGGGAGGGAGGGGAAAAAGAGGAGCTGATGCCAGGGGCTTAAGTGGAGAACAAATGTTTTGAGAATGATGAAGGAAATGAATATACAAATGTACTTTACATAATTGATGTATGTATGGCTTGTGATAAGAGTTGTATGTGAACCTAACAAAACGATTACATATATATGGACTTGGGAGTATGATATTTCAAATTTAAAAGTCTGCACAGTCAAGCCATGGGCATACTTGAATCATAAGAATATATTAAAGATTAAGATACTAGATTTGAAGATGGTAGGTACTGTTTGTGAATATTTCTTGTTTTAGTCTCTGGTAATAGAAATGTTGCTAGATTCATTTTAGATACATATTGCTAACATTGGAAGTGCATGACTTTCTGGTTCTTTTCCAACATTAGGTAGCAAACAAATACATTCCTTGGTTTACATCTTGATACCCCCTGCTTGAACAACTATATCAAGAAAGAAAGAAAGAAACAGAAAAACAAACCTCTTTAAGAATAATTTTCTTTCATTCAGACTGTACCTTCAGCTTCTCAAAAGACAAAGGCATTACATATATAGCATAATCATAACTAACATACAGGTTAGTTATATGTTTCCCACTCTTTTTGCATCCTTGGTTGTAAACACCAACACACGCACACTTTTTTTTTCATTCTTTATTATAAAATGAGTGAATGCTTACTGAGTAGTTCATTAGTTGTACATTAAACTACTCAGCCATTGCAATCCGGGCAACGTATATTAGTATTGCATTTCCTCCCTGTTTTCCCTGTTCCCATTCTTTCTCCTTTCCTAATGCTTTACATTTTATCATTGGGTAAATAGTGCCCTTTGATCTTAAATGGCTGATTATTCTAACATTACTATGGACTTATTTCCAGATAAAAACTGTGACATCATAATTCGGATGGTTCAACCAGCATCTATCTAAAATTAAGCCCGGTCTATTCCATTACAAGAAAAAGTGAAAACAAAGACAATATCAACTGTGGCACATAGAAAAACAGAACCCCAGGAAGATATGTGCGGGGGTACCCCCCAAAAGAAAAACAACAACAAAGGAAGTGTATTGGTCAGAGTAAAGCTTTCATAGTATGCATTTTTCCTCCCACTAGGCGTGCATCAAGCAACTTGTTTTGAGTTAGTGCACCCAGTGGCGTTGCATGGGAAGGTTCTCTCTGGTCACAGTGAATTTTTTGGCGAAAGCAGTTTTGCTTGAACTTTGTTTTTTTGTGATGGCCTGTTTAAGAGAACAGTGTGCCACTGTGAAATTTTGTTTCCTGTTAAGGAAAGATGCCACAGAAACTATTGTGATGTTGAACACAGCTTACAAGGACAGTGCTATGGGAAAAACCTCAAATGTATGAGTGGTTTTCTCATTTCGAAAAAGGTGAAATGTCGATTGATGACCAACTTTTTTCTGGATGTCTCTCAACTTCTCGAATGCTTGAAAATGTCTATTCATGGTGCATTTGGAGTTTGTTCCACTAGGTCACATTGTTAATCAATCTTTCTATTTAGAAGTTCTGAAAAGATACAGGAATGCTATGTGACAAAAAGATAAGAGTAACAATGTGGCAAATGGGGGACTGGTTTTGCCACCAAGACAATGCACTTGCTCATGCAGCCATCTCAGTGCTACAGTTTTGGGCAAAAACAGCATGCCTCTCCTGCCCCATGCACCTTATTCACCTTACCTCACTCCATGCAACTTCTTTTTTATTTCTGAGACTGAAGAGGGACATGGAAGGACAGCAATTTGACAACTTAGAAGAGGTGAAGAAAAAAACTTAGAAGAGGTGAAGAAAAAAAATCAGCCATCCAAACAGATTTGTTTTAAGTATGTCTCCAAGAATGGAATTGCAGGTTTTACACATGTATTAAATGTAACTGAGAGTACTTTGAAGATGATCATGTTGTTTTGTAAAAAAAATTAGATCATGGCTTTAAAAAATTTTTTCCTGTTGTTTTTGGGTACCCAATTGTGTGTGTATGTATGTAAATTGATGAAATTGGTAGATAGCTTCATAAATTATGGCTTTATCCTGAAACAAATCATTGTTTTAAGTTTAGCTGAACATATTTGTGTTTCGTTTACATTACTCTGTGAGCCATGTAGTTTAGAAAAGAATGAATTAGCCTCAGCATAGATTCTATCTTAAATAAAAAAGAAGTCAGTTGAAGCATAAAAATTCAAAAATATTAATTTATTTACATTAGTGTCATATAGCTTTATTTCCACATTTGTAAAAATTAAAAGATCCCTCTAAGAATAGGCCAAAGATGCCATCTAATGTTCATTTATGCATAAGAGAATACACAGACTGGAAAAGACATACTTAGTTTTATTAGCACTTTTGGAATTTTTTTTCTATAATCTTTGTCTTAATGTCAGTAAAAGAAACCAGTATGTTATTAAAATAAGTTTTGTTAAATATCACTACTCAAAATAACTATTTCAAAATTATTTCACACAGCTAGATTACACATGACCTTATCTCTTATCTGTATGCATCATTCAATATATTTTAATAGCTCTCACACTTTTTAAGTTAGGAGGATAGTGAAAAGACAATGACAATATAACCGTGTCTATATACAATCAATCTAAATACCAATGTACTACATAGTTGTTGAATTAAAAGGATGAGAAAATGTACATTTAATAAGGGGTTCATTCTGGAGAATGGAAAAATAAACAAACCATGTTTTTTGAAAATGTTTGAAAGTCTGTGCTGAAAATCAATTTTAAAAGAAAGTTTACATTATAAAATTAAGTGATAATTATAAATGAAGTGGTAAATCATAGTTGTCTGTCTATGAAGAAGAAGGCATAAAAATAAGTTCATATTAAAGAATAAGATTTGTGACCCTGAGGGCTATGTCCATTTACTAATATCTATGCTACGAATGTTATTTGGGACTCTCCAGGTCCTTTTCTGACAGAGTTTCAGAATTTTATCACGTATCTGCTTTGTTTTCACCACATACACAATGGGGTTCATCACGGGAGGAATAAGGAAATGCATGTTGGCTATAAGCACATAGATGTGTGAGGGAAGCCTGGGGCCAAAACGGTGCAACATAGACAGACAGATCATGGGGGTGAAGAAAAGGACCACAGCACACAGGTGGGAAATGCAAGTGTTGAAGGCCTTAAGGCGACCACCATGTGATGTAATGCTTAGTACAGTTTTCAGGATCAGGACATAAGAAAGGAGAATAAGGAGAAAATCAAGTCCCATAGTAGAAAGCACCACAAATAATCCAAAAATGCTATTGATCCTAGTGTTGGAACAAGCGAGCTTTATAATGTCAGGATGTAGGCAATAGGAATGGGAAAGTACGTTGGAGCGACAGAAGCACAACCTCTTCAAGAGAATGGGAAGAGGCAACTGCACAGTCAAGGTTCGCACAAAAATGGCCAAACCTATCCTGGCAATTACAGTATTAGTGAGGATGAAGGAATAGTGCAATGGACGAGAAATGGCCACATAACGGTCAAAGGCCATTGCCAGTATGACAGCTGATTCAAAATCCTGGAAGGTATGAATGAAAAACATTTGAGTAAAGCAAGCAGAGAAGGTCAACTCTCTAACATTTAACCAGAAGATCCTTAGCATTGTAGGGAAAGTGAAAATAGACAGACCTAGATCTGAGCCAGCCAGCATGGCCAGGAAGAGGTACATAGGCACATGGAGTGTCTGCTCCCTCCAGATAACCATCATAATGGTTACATTGCCTACCAAAGTAATAAAGAACATGACACTGAATGGTATGGAGATCCAAATGTGAACAGTCTCCAGTCCTGGGATGCCTGTTACCAGAAAAGTGGAGAAAATGGAGCTGGTGCTATTGACAGGAACTATGACCTGCATGCCTTGCCTAAAATGAAAAGCACTGTATCAAGAACAAAGGCTAAAATCTGACTTTTTAGTCTTTGTATCCTCTGAGTTGCATAGACCTTGTAATTAATGAATACTAGCTTTATAAATTTTTTCTCTTAAATTAACTCTGCCTTTATTTCTAAATATAAATTTAAATGTTGCTTCCTAATATAGATAAGCCAAGTCTTTAAGTAGAAATAATACTTTATCTATTGCTCAGATTCCTCAGGTATATTATCTAACTTTTAAAAATCTTGATCTTTAATCTCTATCAAACCTATATATTAAAGTATAAAATTCAAAATAGTTTTTATGAAATCTTCAATGAAATAATGCAAATTTCTATCTTGTGCACAATAATATTAGCACACTATATGGGAACTTTTTTTCTGTTTTGATGAGCAATGATAAACGATAGCTGAAAGATCCACAGGATATTTTTCTCGTATTACTTTTATCTGCAGAAATTTGATTTCGGCAATTGAAAATAATCTTTTAAAAAATGTGTTTTGAGTTTAGCATAATAATTGTTTTAAAATACTTTAAATATGAGTCACTTTGCAGGTGTAAATTCCTTTTTTATTTGGTTTAAATGAATTATTATAATAATCAAGAACAAATGATTTTATTAGATTGGAACATTTTCTAAAGAATCTTTGACCATCACATAGTTTAAAAAATAATCTGTTATGTTAAAACTCACTGCTTATTGTAATCATATGTGGTTTTGAATATATATACATGTAAGAAAATAAAAAAGATAAGATTTCTATAGAATTGAAAAATACAAAAGTAACTAGTGATTTCTCTTTAATTAAAGATAATTTGAATAGTTGCAAATATTCAATTGTATAGTATATATCAATGAGGCCATTTTATGGTCTAATTTACTAAAATTTCTTTATCCCAGATTAAATTTTCTGTGTACACGATTTCATCTGTTTCCCACAAGTTACAAAGCACACGTTTGTGAGTCCATCTGAGATCATATTCTCTGATTATGAACCTAATTCATCATAATATACATATATTTCACATCGATATACAAGCATTCCCACAATAAAACTTACACATATTTATATCAGCTGTGGTTGTGATTTTCTTATTGCTACTCATCATTAATATCGCTTTTAATATTTTTTCCTTTGCAGCCATAAGCACTTCAAAATCTTCAGCTCCTCCATGGGAGTATATAAAACCTAAATACGGTGGTCAAGTATTATCCATAATATGCTTTAGTGGCATGGTAGCAGTTTGAAACCACTAGCCTTTCCAGATAAGAAAGAATCCGTTTTCTTCTCCCATAGAGATTTACAGCCTCAAAAACCCAGAGAGACAGTTCTGGTCTGCCCTATCCGGTTGCTGTGAGTCACAGTTGACACAATGTTACTATGTTTGAAGTATTACCCAACTTCTTGAATTCATATGCCCTTTGATTCTAATCCTTAGTCAGGGAGGAGGCCTAGAAAAAATAAAATAAAATAAATAACTCTTTCTTGATGTTTTACCCTCTTTTACATAGTGTGAAGGAAAAGAAACAAAGGTTCTGGCCACTAAACTCAGCTTTAATTTGAATGCTATTCAAATTTGCAAGTCTCAATCTTGGCCAATATGGAAAAGGATTTATTTATAAGTCATGATGACTAACTAATATACCACAGACTCTCTTAAAAAATAGTGAACAAAAAGGAATTTGATATTAGTTTCAAAACCTTTACTAGCATTGTTATTTTAACAATAAAATTTGATACATTAGGAAATATGGAGGGGGATCTAAAATACCTAGTTTCCATTAGTTAGAAGTACATTCCACTTAGTCCAACGTTCCAACTGGTATGTGCTGCTAGAGTTCTTCAGGCTCTTTCTCTTTTGGGGATTTTGTGAATCTATATACTGAAAAGATATCATTGGCCAGGCATTATACTGAACCTAATAGAGTCATTATCGGCAGTGACAGTTCTCCACTCGTCTCGTGTAGAGATAGTCTAACTCACTTCCTTTGTTTAGAGACAGACTTACTTCCTTACTCACATCATTAATCAAATATATAAGATTCTTTAGGGAAAACAGCAGCAACAACAATAACAACAAAAACTAGGCATATATTGCAAGGTAGCAAACATTTTCCTCCTCTCTGGGATTCCATGTAAAACACACAACAAGCTAATACTTTTTTATCTTAGGTTTACTTTCACACTCTTAAGTAAATTTTGATTTCTCTCACACTTGGTATCTCCGGGCAGTGCAGTTGGTAAATTCTGGCAGTGGTAGCTTTTGTGTCTATCCACAGACAAGAATGCCTGTGACATGAGTTGATCTGTTTTATTATTCTGGCAGCTCTCCCCTAAGAATAAGAATCTCTTGGGAATGCCTCCCTTCTTGAATTGAAACATCATGGTTAACATTTTGTATTTACAAGGAATGCTATACAAATTGCCAATTTCCTTTCATCAAGTATGTTTGTAAATCTAACTAAATGCTTGAGCCTCACATGGTAGATCTCAGTAAGTGTTAATATTATTAAGATGATTACTTCCTATGATAATTAAAGGTGAATGATCTTAATTTTGATATAATCTTTATTTTCTGTAGCTTTTGGGGGATTCTCAAAAGTTTACTTAATCAGAAACCACCTTCATTAAACTCTATAAATGTGGTATGTTTTCAACCCATTAAAATATTATAATATAGGTTTATAGAATTTAGCATAGTTATGTAAATGATAGACTATATCTATCATATTTGCCTGAGCTCATTTTCACCTGTCTCATGAACCACTTTTCCTTACACCAACATAAATATATGTCATGGTGTCTTATTTGACTTATGACTGTCACTGATAACAATCCACTGCCATCGGGTTGACTCCTAATCATAGCAATGCTATGTAGGTTTCAGAGATTCTAAATCTTTACTGGAGCGGATTATCTCATCTTTTTCCAAAAGAGTGCTTGGTGGTTTTAAACAGCTGACCTTACAGTTAGCAGTACAATGCTTACTTGACAATATCACCAGGGTTCCTCTTTTTTATCAATGAAAGTGAAAATTGTACAGAAGTAAGTTTTCAGAAATATACACAAGTGAGTGCAATTGAAGTGGATAACAATAAATAAGATAACTGGACTGTAAATATGTGTGGTAGTTACATAATTTTATGTCAACTTGATAAATAAATGTAGAAGTGGAGTCTAGCCTGTCGATCAGGTCACAGCCTGATGATAGCTCCTAGTGGGAGTTGCCTTCTCATGAGGATTATGAAAACTTCCTCTCTTTCTACCTTCATCTTCCTGTTGAGAAGTCACAAGAAGACTTAAGAGCTTTGAGACCCTCTCTCTGCTTCACTTTCCTGCTGAAGAGCCACACTTGGAGTGCTGGAGGAGTCATGTGCAGATCCTTGCCAATGAGGTCATGCTTCTTCCACCATTGGATCCACAAGATGTTGCTTATGATCTTCCTGAATTTTGCGTCATTGCATGTGCTGTGTGAGTCTGAAGAGGGATTTATGGACTAATATGAGACTCTAATATAAAGCTCTTTCTTATATCTATATGAGTGTCTCTAGATTTGTTTCACTAATCGACCTGTGTTAACACAATATGCTAATATCCTGATTGTATTATTATACTTTCTTTTGTCATTTATAACATACAATATTTTAATAAAATATGATTGAGAAAACTGGGCAAAGGACATACAATATTGCATTTTATAAATCTTTAAAATTGCATATGAATGTACATGTGGTAGTTATATACTATGTTATCAATTTGAGACTTAAGAGTGAAGGAGGGGAGTTTAGCCTGTCAGTCAGTTCACAGCTTGATGACCTCATCAGTAAGGAGATAAATAATTAGCTGGAGGCGGGATACATACACACTCTGCTGGTGAGAAATGCTTGCTGACAAGATGCATGCAGCTACGCTAAAGCACTGGAGCTTAAAGAGCATGGTGGAGACCCCTGCCAGCGTGGAAATGCCTCTACCACCACTGGATCCACAAGACTTTCCACCCACTAGCCTGTGATCATCAGGCATTCAGCATCATTCCATGTGTTTTGTGAGTCTGAAGAGGAATTTACAGATTGGTATCAGACATCTGGGCAAATATTAGATTTATGGACTTGCTCTGGACTGGACTGGGATGTTTTCCCTATATTCATTTGCTCTTGTATACAAAACTCTTTCTTACACACATAAGATGTCTCTAGTCTAGGCGAACTAACACAATACAATGAATCCAAATATTTTCAATTAAAACGCAATGAAAGTAAGGAGAATATTGTGGCTTTACCAGTAGAATTTCCTTATGTAAAATTTGACAATATAATTTAAATGTATAGCTGTACATGTACTCCTACATTTATAGCTAACAATAAAAATGCAAACTAGTTTTATCCACAGAGAAACTGATATGGAGGTATCCACAGAGAAACTAATATCAAGGTAGATTAGTTACTGACCCAAATTAAAGTTCTTTAAATATGGAAGTAATCTGGCAAAAAATGTCAACAGTTTTATAAAAATTATAGCCAACAAAACTCTGCTAGACAGTTTTACTCTGCAGCACATGATGTCACTATGAGTAGGAATTCCACTCAAAGACAACAGGATTTTTGTTTGCTTTTTTTCCTAAAAAGAGATGGTAATACATTAGAATATAAAAATATCTATGTCTAAAAGTCCCCAGTTCTTATTCAAATTCTGCTGCTATTGTCGAATAAATTCTTCCTGGCCCTTGCAAGCCTTTGGCTAATTTCAAGACTTTTCTTTCCTCTCTTATTTAGAAAAAATTAATTGGTTGCTACAATTTTAGAGAAATTTTTGTTGTATTCACAGTGCAGCAAATTTTGGTATTTTTGTTTTGTTTTTGTAACTGTCTTTACCCGTACTGCAGTATGTTTTACATTAAAAAGTGTTACTCAAGACGGATAAAAATATCATAGACAAATAGAATCAAATGCAACATATATAGATACTTGTTTTATTCTCTTCATGTTATTTAAAACCCCAAATCCAATCTCCTACAAAAAAATTGACTCTTGAGTGAACTCCAGCTCATGGTGACCCATCTGTATCATCTGTTATTTGCTTCCTATGGTTTTCAGTGGCTGAAACTTGGGGAGTAGATCACCAGACTTATCTTCCAATGTACACCTGGGTGATCTTGGACCACAACTTTTTGGTTAGCATATACGTGAATTATTAATACTTGAAATCTTCTATAAAATAATAGTGTTATGAAGAGAAATGGGTAATATTGTATGGATGACAAGATTGAAAAAGTCTCAGGTACTATGTTAGGCCGTGTTGACTAGAGAAACAAATCCAGTGACACTCATACATGTGTAAGAAAACTTTATATCAAGAAGCTTTATAGATCAGGAAAACATCCCAGTCCAGTCTAACTCGAGCCCACAAGTCCAATAAGTCACTCTTCAGACTCACGCAGGCACAAGCAATGAGGCAGAATGGAGGAATATCACAGTTCAGTGGGTACAAAGTCATGTGTATCCAATAGTGTTGGATGCATCTCCAGGGTTCTGGGTACTGTGGCTCACCAGCAAGGGGCTGGGTGGGGGGTGGAGGCAGAGAGAAGGGGAAGGTTCCCAGGGCCCTCCTTATGAGATGGCCATACCACAAGGAGGCACCATCAGACGATGACCTGATGGATAGGTTGAATTCCACCCCTATACTTTTATATATCTTCAAGTGGACATGAAATTAGGTAACTACCACAGGTATTATTTGAAGAAATTATTTTAAAGGGTTATATCATTTCCTTTCAAACACAAAATTTATCACTCTCTGAGATTCAATAGAACTATTTAATAGCTGAAATATATAACATGTAAGTAAAAAATGAAGCAACATCTTTCCATATGGTCATCCCTTTTTTGGCTCTGGTTAAAAGAAGGGACAACATTATGATTTATATATGTGAGTTTGGAGGAAAGCTGTGAAAGTTTGAAGATGCAGCTGGGAATTAGTTATGAAGGGTTTTGTCAATATAATGCTTGCAGAGAGACAACAGATTCATTAAAATACAAAGAAAAGCTCAAAACAAAATTCACGTCAATTCTGACTGACAGCAATTCTACAGGACAAAGTAGAATCACACTGTGAGTTTCTGAATCTATAAATCTTTATGACAGTGGAAAGCCTCCTTCTTTCTTCATTGTAGTATTGGAGATTTAGTGTTGTTGACTTTATAGTTATAAGTTCAGTTTAGAACCCACTATATGATCAGAGCTTCTTGGATGCCATTAATTTGTATCCCTTCCAATATAAAGCAAACAAACAAACATACTGAACAAAATCAATAGGTTATTATATTCAAATTATAATGAAAAAAATACAGATATATGAGTAGAAATATAAAGAAAGTTTATTCCAAAGTTATGTTGAGTTTATAGTTGAAAATTATAAAAGAACAGAAGAAAGACAGTGATCAGTGATATTGAGGTAGTTAATTGTGCCAACCTGGCCGATAAACACATGTGTGGTTAATTGAAAGGCAGAGGGAAAAGTGGCTCAGTGAGCCTCACCTTTCTAGTTCTCAGGTCCCTTTCTTTCTGATGGTTGGACCAGGGTGCAGCTGCCTTAGCCAGTTCCCTGCTTCAGCTGGCAAGGCTCACTTCCTGCAAGACATCCCTGAGGAGAAGCCACATGGACCTACCCCGATGCAGCCCTGGGTGCTGGAGCACCAGTGTGGAGACCCCTGCCAGTGCTGAGATATTTACACATTCACTGACTCAGGCTTCCTCCTGCAGTCAGCATAATTGCGTGTGTTTTATGAGATGGAGGAGGACTTTGCGGATTGGTGTAGACATATGGATTAATGTTGGACTTGTGGGCTTGGGCAGCACTGGGTTGAGATGTTTTCTTGATGTGCACTTAACCTTTATATAAAACTCTATATTATACATGAATTTCTGTGGATTTGTTTCTCTAAAGTACCCAGACTAACACAGATATTAATTGTGCTTGTTAGGCTGATGGGTAATATGAAAAAAACAAAGAAATGATTATTGTAAAAGGCAAGTAAAAAATAACCTATTGTTTCTACAGTTTCTATTTATGCATGTACAGGTTTATTTAAAAAACATGTTTAAATATGTCTCTATCATTAGTGGATAGCTGAGACAAATTCTTTCAGTAAGATATTTTCCTTAGCCTCTACAGGATGCAATGGATTACTTGCCATTAAGTTTCTAGCCATTGTCATTGTAACTCCTAAAAAGTGATTGGGTGGAAACATGAAAATGGGGTATATGAAACCCTAATAAGGTATTGGTCAATTTTGCCATCCTGATGGGTATAAAAGGGGCCGAATAAGAAGCAGGAATAGGGGAACTTAGACTAGAGACAGGGTGGAAACGTGGTTGCAGCAGTGACAGCAGAGGGAGAAGTACTGGCTCTCAAGCACAGCAATGGAATACCCATCCCACAGGGTGAGAAAGTTAAATGTCGTTGAGCAGGAGGCTCACTTTCTGAGTCACGTGCATGTTCGGCACCTATCAGCAGTGTTATCTGAGTCACGTGCATGTTCGGCACCTATCAGCAGTGTTAAAGGAATTTTGTATCACTTAGATGAGCTGGGAAGACACCAAGGGGCCATTTGGTTAAGAGACTTTAGACCAGAAGTGCCTTGCCAGCCGACAAAGAATTGTATCCTTAACATTTCTCATCATGAATTGTTACCTATTAACATCCCTAATAGACTCCTTAATCATAAATGTTGGCTGTGTGACCATTGTAATGAATTATTGAAAGCAACAGAGAAGTACAGTGTCCTGAGAAGGATAACTGGTGTCAACATTATATGAATAAGATTGAAGGATGGAGTATTTCTGACTTCTGCCCTCATAGAATTTGGCCAAAGACGATGCTGATGGAAAGTCTCTTACTCCCTGCATGTGAAGAACATCAGACACTGCCCTCCTGACTTTTTTGTCTGGTGACTTAAAAAGGCTTCAATCATAACAGGGCCTGGCCAGGGAGATCCTGGGCCAGTTAAATCTGAAGGGACGGAACAATACTTAAGAAAAGCAAGAGGATCAGATACCAGGCAAACATTTTTAGAACACTCATTCACAAAGGTAAAATCATGCCTGCAGAACTAAGACATGTTGCAAAATACAAAGAAAATATGAAAATAGCAAATCGATGTTAGATTTAGTGGACAATAGCTGGACATCCTAGAAAGCAAGACTCAAACACCAGTGATTTTCAAGTCCACGATGTTGACATAGCCCACATTTGTTTTTCCTCACTTTTAAATTCAAAGGACTATTTCAGTTCCTTTCGTCTGAAACAGGCATGTTTAGGGTAAAGTCTGGCTCATTTAGCGGGACTTCCTGATCAGATCATTCAGATGTGGCCAATGAAGAGTGTTTCCCTCGAGAAGCAGAGCACATAGGCCTGGGTTCTCAGGGGCAGAAAAAAAATGGTCTTAAATGTAAGATTAGCAACATACTCACTTAGCAAAGTAACAAGATTAGCAAAGCAATGTTAAGTATTTTCTCAAGGTGCAGCCTGTCTCTTTCTATTTTACCTAGTGACAGAAGTGAAATTATCTTCTCTGAGCCCCACATTCCGCCCCCCGCCCCCTGACTCTGATCCTACATTTCCACTGAGGTTCACTAAATACCATTGTAGGGATATTTATCACACTGGACTGACCATGGGACAACAGTAGTTGGCAGGAATGATTTGGTCCTCTCCCAGTACTTGAAAAATGAAAACCTGGCCACCACCTGTCTGTCAGTTTCTATTACGGGGACTTGCTTGTTTCCGGGATACTGGAAGCGATGTCACTGGCATTTCAAATACCAGCAGGGTCACCCAAAGTGAGCAGGCTTCAGCAGAGCTCTCAGACTAAGCAAAGAATGTTCACATCTAAGGAATAAGTCACTCAGAACCTTTTGGACAGCATCAAACTGCTATCAGATACTGACAATGAGAAGAAAAAGAACATTGTCAGTGATAGTGCCCGAAGATGAGCCGTTAAGTATCATGCGGAAGCTGAATGGATTAAAGAAATAATCCTGTCTATCCCCAGCTTAAAATGCTATTAGGTAGGGAAATTCAATGAAATACATGTGGAGGCCTAGATAAATCTCATGAGTAGAATGCTAAGTGAAGGAAATTAAACACAAACAGCTATATACTCTATGTTTCCATATTCCCATTATTCTCGAGAAAGGAAACAAAAATCTAAAGTAGCAGAAATCTGATAAATGTTTTAGGGGCTGGAGACAGTGAGTGAGAGGGGCAACTTCAAAGTGGCATAAATGACATTTTTGTCAATATTTTGTTTGTTGGGGTGAAGATATACCTATTTTTTAAAACTCAAAGAGTATGCATGAATTGCATATTCAAGTTATACCTCAATAAGACTAAAACCCACATGCACAAAAAAGATAAATCACTGTGAACTTTAAGAACTTGTATTCTTCTCAAAACTATTACCTGCTAATTACTTTGTCACATTTTAGATTCAGATTAAGAATAAAGAGAAGAAATGGTTTTGCTGGTTACTGTAAAATGGGGCCCTATTTTAAAAATATACAGAGGTACTTTTTCATACTGCTATGAAATAAATCTTTAATACACTCTTGAGAGAAACACAATACAAATATTTTGAATAAGACAGTTTGATTTCAGGTCTTAGTTATCTTAATGTATTTTATTTTCTATTCAGAAAGATCAAGTTAGATGCAATTTTTCTATTTTTCCCCTGGGGTGAGTAAAGTTCATCATTTTTTTTGCCCACAAATAATATGAAACTATTTTGAATTGTTTTGAAAACATGCATGTCTATATCTGTATTAGAGAGTCTAAAAAGCTAATTATTATTTTGTCCAATAAATAGCTTAACTTTGTCTAAATGGTTGCTTTCACTTAAACAAAACTTCATTTAAATGTTTCACTCCAGTTTGCTTTTCTCATTAAAAGACAAACATCGCTGAGGTCCACTGCCTTTTAATAAAATGAGAGCTGTTTGTCTACTCAGTAGATACAACAAGCTCTAAGATGTCTAATGTCTAATACATGGTCTCTCGTTTCTCATACCCCTTGGGACTTAATACATTTATACTTATTTGCTGTGGTAGTTGAGAACTCTAAGGGCTTTATTTAATCTCACCAGAGCTTTCTAGGCACCTAGGAGACCCACTCTTGTTAGTCTGAAACCCATCATTAAGCCATCAAGCCCCTAATATCAAGTCCCACTTCTCCACACTGCGTTGTGGCATTCCTGTCTCCTATAGGGAAGGACAGTCACCAAGAAGTACCTCTGAGAGTGAAGAAGCCTTTCCAGGTGCAGCGAGAGAAGTATTTAGAAATAACTACTATCAACTAATAGCGTATCCTTAGAAAAGTTGAGTATAGAAACTTTTTATAATAATAACAAGATCCAGTGGGTGAAGGAACAAAAAGGAATGGCGAGTGTTGTTGAGATGAGATCTGTGATATTTAAGACTAAATTGTTCAGAGGCTCCTATGTGCTTAATAAATACTATTTTAAGTTTAACTGTCTTATGTTAATTTTCTTCTAGGTAATCATTATAACACCATCAGCTTAGAAAAGTATGTTATATATTCAATCATTTTTTCTCTCAAAATATCATATGAGAAGAGTGTGTTTACTCAGCTAAATTTTTTATCTCTCATATATTTCTTAGACTGTTCCTATTCTCCATAGTTTTTCATGAGTTTCTAAATGAGTCTCTCACGAACGTGATTTTCAAACATATGTTGAATTTTACCAAATCAGCAAATCCTGTTTCAGGTGCTGAGCCATGGTGAACACCGTATGATTTTTCAAAGTTCAGACTGTGTTTCCTCCAATCTGGAAGACAACCTTTCTCACTGTCAACATTGAGCTCAGACCTACTAGTGATAGTTGCTTTCTACTTTCTAAGCTCTGAAATATCCAAATCTCAAATGGTTATTTGTGTTTTGGAAACATCATTATTCAAACCAAATCTTAAATTTTCAGTTAAAAGTTAACGTGTCTGGGTGTAGAAATGTTATGCCATTTTTTTGACTTGTTGATATTCAACTTCAACTTTGTAATAGTAATTCTAGATGACTGTCTTTCTGAAAACAAGTTCTGTTAACATTGCTGTAAATTTACATATGTGATTGCTTTACTTTGAAAGTAGATTATTCACCTAAATTGTTTTCTTTAGGATTCTCTGTCCATGCCAATTTATCAGTAAAACTTTGTTCTACTTTTTCTCTCCCTACATTTGGTGTATATTTCTTAATCTGACTTCAAAATATTAGTTTATAATGAATTTTGGACATTGTGTTTTTAAATTTTATCAATGTTATAATAAGTTATTTTCTCATTTAAATTAAATCTTTATAAATGCTTATTAAAATAGATATAATAGTCACATTTTGAAAAGAATGCTAATTCTCAGAAAAGTTAGGTGATTTTCTGAACCATATAAAGATAACATGGTAGAACCAATATTTAAACTTAACACTGTTTTCTTGCATATACTCTCTTATTTCTCACTCATATTTGAATTTTCAATACTTAGAATGATGTTATGTACTCATGAATTTCTCAGGAAACTCTGTGTGATAATGTATAGCAGAATAATATAATCTGAAAGAGGCAAGGAAATAGAACTTTTGTTCCAGCCAGTTACTATTGAGAAGAATGGATGAGCAGGAAGAAAACTATCTAGAATTAAGAGGTTACATTTAATTTGAAATCTGAAACTGAATTTGGAGTAAAAAAAGCAGCTTTTATGTTGACAGTGAAGTTGCACACATAGCAAATGTATGTGTGGAAATGAGTGCTTTCATGTGTGTGCTTCAGCGTAAATGCAGGATGTTTATAACAAGATGTGGTGCGTGCCATGATTTTTACTTAACTTGACAAGGGACACTTCTTACTTAAAATAATATGTAGTGAAGCCAAAAGGAACGCTGGTGCTGTATGTGTTGGACTAAGAACAGCTTGGTGAGCAGTTTGAACCCACCAGCTGCTCCGAGGGAGAAAGATGAGGCTTTCTGCTCGTGGAAATATCTACAACCTCAGAAACCTACAAGGACAATTCTACTTTGTCCCCACAGGTCTCTATAGGCATCGACTCGATGGCAGTGAGTCTGTGTGCTTGTTGTTGTGATGGTGAAGTCATTATTAAAGCAAAGCAGCATTATTTAAAAATGTTGTTCAAACTATAATTTCTGTTTTGACTTGAGAAAAATAATGCATATGTGTATATAATGTGTTCAGTGCTTAGATAATATGTATTATTGAGAAGAATATGTTTTAATATATAATATTTATATTGATTAGTTTGCTTATTTGTTATAGAACATCAAACATTAGGATGGAAGAAATAGCTTCCCATAGTACTTGTATGAATTTTTCCTCCAATTATCATTCCTTCCCCCATCTCTTTCTTTTACCCTCTCTCCCTCCTTCTTTCTTCTTTAGCCCCTTCTCTCTACATCATGAACTATACCATCTAAATAATTTTTTAAAGAAATACTAATTATTATTCAGGAAAATAAAGAGACTTATGATTTCAGGTATTTTCAGAGTAGCCAAGAGAGCAGAAATATAATTGTCCTTTATGGTGGTGCAGAGAGAAGACTTGAAAAACATCACAGAATAAACAGGAGAACATGTGAGGAATTCTATTTTACAGAATCAGGTAATACGTTTAGAAGGTAATCAAATTTGAATAATGAATAGAAACTCACTCAATATATAAGAGAATATCAAGGGATTCCTGCAGAAAAGTTGACATGAGCAAAGAGATATACTCATAGAGTGATAGGGCATAAGACGAAGTAAAATGCAATAGAAGTCATTACAGATGGAATGCATTTCTGTTCATTTGGTTTAAACTGATTAACAAGCTACAGGGATATTTTCTTTATGAATGACTTGAAAGGAAATTATTACAGAAGATATCCCAAAAGATAGTAATATCAATTAATTATAGATTTAGTATATTAAGAAGTACTTTGTACACAAAGAAATATTTCGTCAGCTTTAAAGTGAAAAAATGCATATACAATATTATTCACCAGTAATAAATATACAATCTAATAAAATTTTAAATGTATGAAATCATGTAATAACTACACAAGCAACAATTTAGAACGTATTCATCTTCAACCGTTTAAAACTGTATCTCTTGCAATGTCGTCACAACCCCACATCACTCCCGCTATCCTTTCAAGAGACCTCGGACCTGTTTTCTGTCACTATAAGTTTTTACTTATCTGTAAATGCTTATGAATGGGATCATATAGCATTTGATCTGTAGTATTTGTCTTCTTTCATTTAACATATGTGGCCCAGTAATGCTGCTGCATATATCTGATATGTTCCTAAAGGTAGACACGAAATTTGTTTTCTTATTTTGAGCTATTACAAATAAAATCACTATGAATAATTTGTACAAGTTTTATATATATATATGTATATGTATATTCTTTCATGTCTCTTGGACAAGTTCTTAGGAGTGGATTTCTTGGCTTCTTGGGTAATATAATTACTCTATGATAAATGCATGGTTAACTTTATAAAATCATAATTTTCCAAAAAGTTTGTACCATTTTGCAACACATCAGCAATGCATGCCGGTTCTAGTTGTCTTGCCTCCTCAGCAACATTTGGTATTGCTGTCCATTTGCTCCAAAAGGGGTCAGGGTGGCATTGGGCTGCTAACTTCATTAAAATTTCTAGCCACTCCATGGGAGAAAGAGGAGGCTGTGTGCTTCTATACAGGTTGGTATTCTTGGAACCCCTAGATAGGATTGCTGAGTAAAAATTGACTGGAGGGAAGTAGGTTTGGCTTTTATTCTAATGGTATAAAGTAATTGTTAACAATTTGATGGCTCTGCGTTTAGTGGGCCAGTGCGTAATGCCGTTGCATATATTTCCTTGACCTTAATTTGCCATCCTTATGTCAAGAGAAATCATTCTCGCATGGTCCTATTTGAAGAGATGGGTGTTATCAAAAAGCGTGGTGAAGAAACCAGATGGTACCTGGCTATCACAAGACTAGTGTCTGGGGCAGTAGTTAGATACAAATAATTTAACTGCCCTTGCTTCCCTAATGACCATTGTAAGTATAACAAAGATAAACCAAAATATAGTTTACGATTTCATACAGTTAATACTTAAATAAGACCAATAAAATAGGTACACAAAACTGGACTGCTCTAAGAGTTTTAAAATACTAATGAAAAAATATCTGACCCACAATAAAACTGTTATTTAAGGTGTTTCTATAATGCTTCTTGAATTATATCCTCACTCCTAAAATAAAGAGATGGTTAAGGATAAATCACACAGCTGATGCTGCTGCTGCCGGGATAAAAGAGAAGAATATTGCAAGTGACGACATCAATCAAAGGTAGGCCATTTAGACAATAGTCATGTGTGTGATGTATCAGAAACAGGTGGCTTATTTTCTCTGAACATACTAGGGTCATCTTTGAAAACCCCCTTTCTGCTTCTGCTGACCTTACAGAAATTATTCTGACAATATTTACAGCTCTTTGGACACTGTCAGGAATAGCACAATTCTGGGAATTTTTCAGAATGTTATTCAGGAAATCTCCATAAAAATTAATATTAATCTGATGATTACAAATGTCTTTAATCTAAGGAAATGTTCTTCAGCTGCTTTTCATGGAACTAATATTTCTTCAAAATTCTATTAATCACTAAAACATTGAAAAATTGTAATGGATTCCTATCTTGAAATTGGTTACGCCTTCCTTTTATAAGTTCACAGTCTTTTTTAAAACTTGTTATGATGTTTTCTAAAATTTTTCCCAAGAAATCCTGACAAATTGATGTCTTTCTACAAATGTAGGTTTTTCAAGTGTCCTGAAGTAATTAATTTATCAACTTGGGTTTTGGTATGGACTCTTTTCTTTCCAAGCATTTGATGCTTTTATCGATCTTCTCACAGATTTTTCAGTCTTACATCTGTTTCCCACATCAGTGCATTTGAAAGAAGATAAATTTCATTTAAAATATCAATCATTATTGCCAAATAGCCTATGGATGGAATGAAAATTACTATGGGTGCATACAATATGCTGTTGTGCATATGAATGTTAGAAAAGAGTCAAGAATGCACATTTGTGATTTCCACATCAGCAGTTCACCTAAAGGAACCCTGTCTACAAGGACCATTTTAACAACCAGTTCACCAAACTCAATGAAAAATTAGGTATGCTAATGCTTAACCAGTGTGATCTGTCCAAATGCCCCCCCTGGTCTAGGGTTCTCATGCTTGTCTGAAAACAAGCGGCATTTACGTGAAGCATCAGCTAAGCCTACGCAAAAGAAGCACAACAGCCTGTGTGATCCAAGAATTATAAATAATACAATCCAAAGGAGGGAATTGTATCAGAGTTTAAACTATGAATATATGGTTTGAGCGAGGCTGTGAATGATACAGTCCAAAGTCCCATTTGTTGGGTCCAGACATACATAAAACCTCTTCTGACTTTATTAGTCTAGGGATGAGAATAGTTGGATATCAGACAGAGAGTGTTCTAGAGTTTTTAATGGCAGATAGAGTTAGGATGAAAGCTACTTTATCTTTTAATCTCCTTTTAATCCATTATGAAGTTGTACGTTCTTTTAATATTTTCTGCCTTTTTTATTGAGGTATTTCTCTGTTTTGTCTAGTCATTTATTTTTGGTTTTTGGTTTGTTTGAATCCTATTTTTGTTTTATGTGATTTATTTGTATATGAAAGCAACGATAGGTAAACAGACAGAGACAGTAACTAGATTAATAATTACCTAGGAGTACATCCAGAGGAGATTGCGGGGAAAGGGGGAGCTAACAAGGACTATAAGAAAATGTTATGAAAATGATTGTAATGATGATTGCACAGTTCATCTTAATATAACTGAGCAATTATATTGTAGGATATGCGAGGTATAGTCCAATAAAACTATTTTTAAAGAGAAAAATTATTCAAAAGTATGAGTTAAAAGTTTACCTCGCCTATTGAAATTGTTCAATTCCACATGTAAACAATGTTTTAAATTCTAATTCTAATGTATGTATTCAACTTTCACAACACACATTTTTTCTCTTACAGGCCTGTAAGTGTCTGCATGGACAGTTCCCCTTGCAGTCCACCATGCCAGCTTTAAATCACACTGCCTCTGACTGCCCCACCTTCTCCTTCATTAGAATCCCAGGATTGGAGGCTGCGTATATATGGATCTCAATTCCCATCTGCCTTCTCTACCTGATGGCCATTGTAGGCAATTCTCTTCTCCTCATCCTAGTTAGATCAGATCACAATCTTCATGAACCTCAGTTTTATTTCTTGGCCATGCTTGCTCTCACTGACCTGGGTCTTTCCTTGACTACAATGCCTAGTGTCGTGGCTATCTTCTGGTTTGATGTGCGCCTCATTGGTCTGGATGCTTGTCTGACTCAAATGTTCTTCATCCATACCCTGTCGTCGGTAGAATCAGGTATCCTGGTGGCCATGGCATTTGACCGTTTGGTGGCCATCTGTGCTCCGCTAAACTACACTCGGATCCTGACACGCTCTTCTGTTGCCTGCCTTAGTGTGGCTGCTCTCATCCGAGGTGTTTCTCTGCTGATCCCTTTGCCTCTTTTTCTCAAGAATTTCCCTTTTTGTGGAGCCAACATCCTTTCACACTCTTATTGCTACTATCCAGATATGTTGAACTTGGCCTGTGGGGACGTCACATTCAGCAGTGTCTACGGATTGGTTTTTGTGCTCTGCACATTTGCAGTGGATGCTGTCTTCATCCTGGTGTCCTACATGAAGATATTGGGCACTATCATGAAGCTGGGGACCCAGGAGAGAAACTGGAAATCACTGCAGACCTGTGCCTGTCATCTGTGCACAGTGTTTGTGTTTTACCTGCCACTCATCAGTCTGGCAGTACTGCATCGCTTTGCTCAGGACACTTCACCGATTCTATATACCACTATGAGCAACACCTACCTCCTCATGACACCTGTGCTGAACCCTCTGGTTTATAGTCTTAAATCTCGACAGATCCAGGCTGCCCTACGTAAGCAATTTTGGGCACAAAGAGTCATTGCCGGAGAATGAGATTTTCTCTGCAGCGGGAGAACAAAGAGTTTAAAATGCTATTCAGAATTTGATACGTGCCAAGTAGTATGGAATTGTTGTTAGGGACCATTGAGTCAGTTCTGACTCATAGGGACCCTATGTACAACCAAACTAAACACAGTCGAGTCTTGCATCATCATCACACTTGGTCTTATTGTTTGAGTCTCTGATGACAGCCGTTGTGTCAATCCATTTAGTAAGAGACTTCCTCTTTTTTGCTGCTCCTTTATTTTACCAAACATGATGCCCCTTACCAGGAACAGATCTTTTGTGATAACATGCCCAAAGTATGTGAGACAGATCCCATCATCCTTTAGCTGTCTTCTTCCAAGGCATAATTGTTCATTCTTTGGAAGCCCATGGTACTTTCAATATTGTTCTCCATTACCATAACTCAAATGTATGGATTCTTCTTCAGTCTTTTTTTTATTCAATGTGCTACTTTAACATGCAAAATAGGTGATTGAAAACAACATGGCTTGGGGCAAGTATAACTTTGCTGTTCAACACTTTAATGAGATCTTGTGCATCACATTTACCTAATGCAATGCTTCCATTAATTTCTTGACTGTTGTTTCTGTGAGCATTGATTGTGTATTCAAGTAGATTACTGAAAACAATAAATTAAAAATGGAAAATGTGCAACTCTTCCCCTCAGTTAGCACATAACATAACCAAAGATGTGGAAGGGAGTTGGGGTACTTAAATGAATAATCAGCATTGGTTTAATGAAAGATAGCTGCTCTTTGCCGGGTAGTGTAAGGCAAAATGCATTAGGAATCCAAGTTCTGTGTGTTTTTTTAAAGTGAGCCAAATGAAAATAACTCTTAGCTGCAAAGGGGAGGGCATTGTCTCTAGATTATAAAAAATCAATAAAAGACTCATTTTATAGAGAATCCAAGACGTTACTTGATTCTTGGTTGTCCCTGATGCTTGTTTTTAGGCACCCATTATGGATGACATATTTGATATTTTTATTATTTCTTGTAGATGGATTTTGGTCAGGGTTCTGAATATTCTAGTTATAGACAAAAGATAAAGAAGTCTGAAAAGAAGTAATTTATTGTGGTCTGAGAAATGGTTATTCTAAGACATATGACTTCTTTATCCAGGATGAAATACTGTATGAAAATTTTGTTTCCTATTCCATATTAATGTTTTAAAAAATGAAAATAAAGAAGGAAACCACTACCATCAATTTAATTCAGATTTACAGTGGCTCTATGTAGGGATTTTTAGACTTTAAACCTTTATAGGAGAAGACATCCTCATCTTTCTCCCAAGGAGTTACCAGTGGGTTTGAACTGCTAGTTCTTTGGTTAACAGTCTAACGCCAATACTTTGATATGGAAAAATGCTTCATTCCTATTTCTTGAAACCCCTGCAACAACTTAAAAAGACAAACATCAAAGTGACCCATTTTCTTCTGAAGCCAACTCGGAGTCATAAAAAAATGAACTATTGACTCTCTGAGATCAAGGTAACAAGTAAATGAAAGAGGCTAAATTTTAAAAAAAACAACAAAATGTGCTGCCATTGAGTTAATGCTGACTCATCCTGACCCCCTGTGGGTTTCCAAGACTGTATGCAGGAGCAGAAAGCCCAGTCTTTCTCCCTTGAAGCTGTTGGTGGTTTTGACCTGCCGACCATGCAGATCACAGCCCAATACTTACCATGACACCACCAGGGCTGCAAGGTTAAAGGTACAAAGGTAAAGGTAAACATGTGAAGCCATAAGAAAGAATTTGAAGGTACTTTCTCAAAGTTTTAGATTCATTCTTAAACAATAGTTCAAATAATCAAAATATATGAAATGTCCTCTGACATATAGGCATCAAATTTATACAGAAAACATTAAATGATATTCACGTAGCTAATTCACATAGCCAATTCATAGGAGCTGAGTTGGGCCATTTATATAATTTGGTATGGAAAATATACATATATGCACGTGTGTGCACCTGTATAAATGCAAATATATATGCAAAGGGATACTGCCCCCCCCCTCCAAAAAAAAAGGAAAAACGCTTCACTGGGTGGATCTTTCATGGTACAAATTTTTTTTTTCCACTAGATGAGCATCCAGCACTCACTTTGAGCTTGTGCACACAGGGGGTTCCTTGGGAAGGTTCTGTCTGGTCGCAGTGAATTTTTTGGTAGAAGTAGTTCACTCAAACCTTGTTTTTGATGATGGCCAATTTAAGAGAACAACATGCAGCTGTGAAATTTTGTTTCCTGCTTGGGAAAAATGCTTCAGAAACTGTTGTGATTTTAAACACAGATTACAAGGACAGTGCTATGGGGAAAATTCAAGTGGTTGAAAAATGAGTGGTTTTCTCATTTCAAAAAAGGTGAAATGTTGACTGATAACAAACCTCATTCTGTACATCTGTCAACTTTCTGAAAGGATGAAAAATGTTGATTCATAGTGTATTTGGAGCTCATTCCACCAGGTCAGCCTGCTAACCAAGCTTTCTATTTAGAGATTCTGAAAAAAATGGTATAAAAGTGTGTGACCAAAACTCCTGATCTGTGGCAGAAGGGAGACTGGATTTGCCACCAAGACAATGCACCTGCTCACACAGGCATCTCCACACATCAGTTTTTGCCATAAAAAACAGCATGCCTCTCTGGTCCCATACACCTTACTCACCTGACCTCACTCTGTGCGATTTCTTTTTGCTTCTGTGAATGCAGTGGGACTTGAAAGGACAGACATTTGACAACTTAGAAGAGGTGAAGAACAAAACAATGGAGGTGCTGTCAGCCTTCCAAACAGATCAGCTTGAAAAATGTTTCCAAGAATAAAATAGAAGATTTGACAAATGTATTAAGTGTAAGGAAGATTACTTTGAAGGTGATAAGGTTATTTTGTTAAATAAATAAATACATAGCTTTGAAAAAATTCTGTTATTTGGGGGGAACTCCCGTGTGTGTGTGTGTGTGTGTGTGTGTGTGTGTGTGTGTGTGATGAGATTATGCGACACGGTTAGACTTTTCATATGAACTCAGAAAAAGTAACTCAGTGAAGTCTGGATTTATTAGGATATGCTTCTTGGAAGTGTGAGATGAACCATAAAGATAATTACCATGGATCCTTGAAATTTATCAAAGTTCCAAAAACATTCATTCAGCAGTAATCTGCAACACATTAACAGAACGGAAAAGCTGATTACTTAAAAGTGTAGATTTTGTCTTCAATGGGAACTCATTTTGTAACTGTAATGGATACCTTCAAAAATATTCTGACTCATAAGATGCTTCACTGATTTTAAGACACAATTTGATTTTCTTTATAGACATTTCTAGGCAGAAGCCTATCTATTTTTGATTTGCCTAAGTGAGTCTGTATCATGATTATTCCTTACATGGTATAGTATTTAAGTACAGAGTATTGCCTTTAGTTTACTAATTACATGATTATTTTCACCAAACTGTGAAGTTCAATTGACTATTATATGAAGAACTGAAATATACATTGCACAAAAGGACAAATTTTAGAGACTCAGCTTTATTATAGTTTTCCTTTAGTTTATCACTTTTTTGTTTCTCTTATATTCTATATTTTGTGTTACAACACACTTATATTTTGATAATCACAGAACAAATACTTTAAAACAAATAATTTAAAATAATTTGTTTGAATAAATAAAAATTAAATCTTGTTTTGTCAATTGAAACATTTATCTTTATAGTATTTTAAACTTCACTTCAATCGTAAATATCTGGATAACAATATAAATATTTGGTTTTAAACAGATTTAAGCCATAACTATATGCATATATGGGAGACCCTAATATTGAAAACACTTGAAGCACTATTTAGATTCAAAGACTCTACCCCATGGTAAATGGTACAAACCCTTTGGATGTTACGTATAGCGTGAATGCACAAAAATGTTTCATCATGCAAGATTTAAAATTAGAAGGAGAGTTCACATTTCCAGTTTATAGCAGAACTGTGCAGAAATATACCAAAGAAAGTACTTCAGATATATGGAAAAAATGTATGCTTCTCTTTCTGTTGTCAATATACTTGGTACCTTAAAATCAATTTCTTAAGGAGACTCACTCTGCTTTTCATCCCACCTTAAGTGCAAATCGTCTACACAGCACATTCCTAATCTGTTTTGTTTTCACACTGTACACCAATGGGTTGAGGACAGGTGTGAGAAAAAGAAAAATGTTAGACATGGTTACATGGGGGAGGGGGGAGTGGTACTTGCCTATCCTGTGGATTAAGGCTAGAGCAATAAGTGGAACATAGAAAATAAGGACAGTGAGAATATGGGAAACACAAGTGTTGAGTGCTTTCAGTCTTCCCTCCCTGGATGCAATACCTATAACTGTCGTCAGGATTAGAGCGTAAGATAGGACAATAAAGACAGAGTCAACGCCAAATGAGCAAAGAACCAAGGCCAGTCCGTAGATGACGTTGACACGAATAGATCCACAAGCCAACTTCATCACATCAGGGTGGAAACAGAAAGAATGTGATAGGATAATGCTCTTACAGAAGGGAAGCCGTTTGAGCAGAATAGGCAATGGAGCCATCAATGCCACTCCCCGTGTCACAGCTACCAACCCCAGCTGAGTAATTCGAGAATGGGTCAGGACCACAGTATAGCGCAACGGGTTGCGTATGGCTACAAACCGGTCAAATGCCATGGCCAGCAGGATAGCTGACTCCATGGAAGAGAAAGTATGAATGAAGAACATTTGGGCCAGACAGCCATGGAATTCAATCTTTCGATGATTAAAAAGGAAGACATTAAGAACAGTCGGCAATGTGGAGGCTGACATGCCTGTATCTGTAGCTGCCAACATAGATAGAAATATATATTGGGGCTCATGAAGGCTGGAGTTTTTCCGTATTATGTGAATGATGATACTGTTTCCAAGAATGGCAGTTATATACATGATGCTCAGTGGGATGGAGATCCATATATGAGCATCTTCCATCCCTGGGATGCCTGAGAGAAGGAAGAATTGTGGCTGGTAGCGGCTGCCATTGAACATGGACATAATGGTCAAACCTAAAAAATAGAACACGTACAAGAGAATCAAATAATAAAGTTCATCCAAATTTATTCAGTGGTTAAATAAACAGTCTAAAACCAGAGGCAGACTAAGTATAAACATAGAGAATAAATTGAGTACTATTGATCTGTTAGTAGAAGCAGCAAGCCAGAATGCTTCTTAGAAGCAAGGATAACACGACTGCATTTAAAATACTTTGGACCCATTACCAAAAGGGAACATTTCCTAGAGAGGTGCATCATGCTACAAAAAGTAGAGAGTTAGAGAAAAAAGAAAGACCCTAAACAGTGTTAAGTGACATAGTGACTTTAACAAAGGGCTTAAGCATGCCAACAATGTTGAGGATGGTACACGACTAGGTAGCATTTCTTCTGTTGTTCATGGGATGCCTATCAACAGGAACAAACTCAAAGGCACCCAAATGCAACAACATTTAATAGACACACTACTGAAAGAGTAGCTTTCAAATACACTACCTGACAATCTATGCCAAAGTATATTGAGCAGAAAGACTCATAGAACCAATTAAAATGTATTACTCTCATGGTTAATTTAGGCAATTTATAACATCTGTTGAGAACTAGTGACAGGAGGAAGATAGGTTAACAGATTTAGGACAGTAGTAAAATCAGATAGAAGATTCATGGTATCTGACCTCTCAGTTACACATTATTCATATTTTCTCTGTTGATGTGTGATTAGAAAGATCAAAGTTGAGATTCTATTAAGGTGGTTTAAAATATTGAAAGCAACTGGGACTAATATCTTATCCACACAAGTATACATGCAGGTCAAAGCTCAAACTCAACAGTAAGACTACTGGATATCTATGATATTTCTCTGGGTTTTTTTGTTTTTATGCTGAGAACATTTGGGGGCAAATGCAATCTTATGAACATCACAAATGAGCGGCTGATTTATGCATACCAAAGCTGTGCTCACAGATATGTCATGATCAAACCTCAGGACTTGTTTCTTTTTTTTTCAGTTCTTTTTATGGACAAATGGTAATTTAGCTTCTCATATTTCTCCTTGTCTAACATCAATATGGTCCACAGTTATCCAACTTACCTATATATACATTCTGCTATGTGTCACAACTATTTTACATGTATACTTAATAAATGCCATGCACTATAGATTTATTTCATACACTAAATAGCGAGGCGCACACAATCTATGTTTTCCCAATTTTTTCATCTTGTTCTCTGGTTCGACTTCTTCCAAGAGAGATGAGTTTGTCCTTTAAGCAGTGTGAGGTACTTTCAATGTTCTCCAGTACCATAATTCAAATGCATAGTTTCTTCTTCCGTCTTGCTTGACAACTTCAACCTTTTCTCCATTCATTATGATGCAAACTATTAGTCTAGTTGTGATTATTTTTGTCTTCTTTGTGTTGATTTATAACCCACACTGAAAGCTGCAATCCCTGATCTTCATCATTAAGTGCTTCAAGTCCTCCTCATTTTCATCAAACAAGGCTGTGTTTTCTGACTAGCACAGGTTTTTAATGTTTCTCTCCAGTTCTGATGCCATATTCTTCTTCATAGAAGCCAGCTTTTCTGAAGATTTGCTGAGCATACAGTTTGAATAAGTATTGTGAGAGGATAAAACCCAGATGTATACCTTTCCTGATTTTAAAACATGCAATATCCCCTCATTCTGTTTGTACAAATGCCTCTTGATATATACACATATACATATACAAGTTCTGCAATTCCCATTTTTCTTAAGGTTTTTCATAGTTTATTATGCTTCACACAGTACAATGCCTTTGCATAGTCAATAAACCATAAGTAAACATCTTTCTGGTACTTGCTGCTTTGAGTCAAGATCCATCTGAAATTAGCAATTATATCTGTGGTTGCATGTCCACTTATGAAACTGACCTGTGTTTCTGGCAGTTCCCTGTCCATGCACTGCTACAAACGTTGTTGGATAATCCTCAGCAAAATTTTATTTGTGTGCTATATCAGTGATGTTGTTGTATATTTTGAGCATTCTCATGGATCACCTTTCTTTGGAATGGACACAAATATCGATCACTTCCAGGCAGTCGGCCAAGTAGCTGTCTTCCATATTTCCTTGCATCGACCAGTCAGTGAGTGCCTCTAGTGTTTCATCAGCTTGCTGATGCATTTCAGTTGATATTTCATCAACTCTTGGAGCCTGGTTCTTGGACAATGCATTCAGTGCAGTTTGAACTTCTTCCTTCAGCACATAGGCTATTGTATTAGTCTGGGTACTTTACAGAAACAAATCCACAGAAACTCATGTATAAGAGAGGGTTTTATATAAAGGGTAAGTGCCCATTAAGAAAACATCCCAACCCAGTGCTGCCCAAGCCCACAAGTCCAAAAGTAATCCATATGTTCGACACCCATCCACAAAGTCCTCCTCCATCTAACAAAACAGACACAATGACACCGACTGCAGGAGGAAAGCCGTGCCAGTGAATGTGTAAGCATCTCAGCGCTGGCAGGGGTCTCCACACGGCTGCTCCAGCACCCAGGGCTGCATCAGGGTAGGTCCATGCGGCTTCTCCTCAGGGATATCTTGCAGGAAGTGAGCCTTTCCAGCTGAAGCAGGGACCTGACTAATACAGCTGCACCCTGGTCCAACCATCATAAAGCAAGAGACCAGAGAACTAGAAAAGTGAGGCTCACCGAGCCATTTATCCCTCCGCCCTTCAATTAATACCACATGTGTTTATTGGCCAGGTTGGCACAATTAACTACCTCAGCTATCTCCTAAAATGGTAGAATGTCAACTATTTCTTTTTGGTACAAAACTATATTCTCTCTAGCTACCTTGATTCTTCCTGCATCATTTAATATTTTGTCCATAAAGTTTTTCAATATTACAATTATCGGCTTAATTTTTTTCTCTGTTCTTTCTGTTTAAGATATGCTAAGCATGTTCTTCCTTTGGGTTCTCTAATTCTAACTTTTTACATATTTCATGATAGCATTTGGTTTTGTCATCTCAAGCTACCCTTTGAAATTCTCTGTTCAGCTTTTTTACTTCAATCTTTCCGAGATGAACTCCAGCCACCCTAGAATGAAAAACAAGTTTCAGAGTCTTTTCTGACTTCTACTTTGGTCCTGTCTTTTTAATGATCGTTCGCTTTCTTCATGAATGATGCTCTTAGTGTCCTCTCACACTTCATCAGGTCTTCTGTCTTTAGGGTTCAATGCATCACATCTGTTCTAGATATGTTCTCGACATTCAGGTGGGATAGGCTCAAGGTGGAATTTTGACTCTTGAAGGCTTGTTTTAATTTCCTTCAGCTTTATCCTTAATGTATATATAAACAATTCCACAGTCAGGCATTAGTCTCGTTTTAGCTACTGCTATTGAATTTCTCCACTGTGTTTTCCCACAGATGTAGTCAATTTCATTACTGTATGTCCATCTGGGGACATCCATGTGTATAGTCATCGTTCGTGTTGCTGAAAAGATGATTTGTTATTAAAAAGTCATTGTTTGTTGAAAAATTCTATCATACTATCTATAGCTTCATTTCTATCACCAAGTCCTTATTTTCCAACAACTATTCCTTGCTCTTTGTTTCTGAATTTCGTGCTCCAATTGGCAATAATTAATCAATGCATCTTGATCACAGGATTGATCAAATTCAGATTGAAGTAGTTGGTAGAATTCTTTAATTTCTTCATCATTAGCTTTTGTGGTTGGTGCATAAAGTTGAATAATGCCTGCATTGATTGGATTTCCTTGAAAGCAGACAGATATAATCCTATCTATCCTACATTACACTTCATGATGGATTTTGCAATGTCCCTTTTTACAGTGAATGCCAATCCTTTTCTCTTGATTGTATTATTCCCAGCATAAGAAATCTTATGATTTTCTGATTCAAAATGGTCAATACTAGTTCATTTCAGCTCACTAATGCCTAGAATGTTGATGTATATGTGTTCCACTTGAATTTTCACAACTTCCAATTTTTCTAGATTCATACTTTATGTATTCTAAGCTATGGTCATTCGCAGATTTTTCAGCTATTTCTCCTTCTCTTGAGTTGTGCCCCTTCAGTAAATGAAGATCCCGAAGGCTCCTTTCCCCACACGCTTTTCTAGTGGATATCATCATGGTCAACTCGACTCTGAGAAAACAGGTCTTCTGCAATCACATTTCAAGTGCCCTCAGACTTGAGCGGCCCATCCTCCGACACTCTCTCTGACAATGTGCTGCGTCCATTCTTTAGGCCTTCAGCATCTGACAATGCTGTGCGGCTCTGCATCAGGTTTTCAGAAGCTTTTTCCTTTGACATGGGGAGCTGAGTCCTTCTGCATTGTCTATTCTTACTCTAGAAGCTATGCTGAAATCTATGCACTTGGGTCACCCTGCTGGTCTTTTAAATACCAGTGAAATAGCTGGCAACATCATAGAAACACAATCCATCATAGTACGACAAACTAACAAACAAGTGGTGGATTCTTGAGGGTATACCATCTTAATTGCAAATAGTAGCAGGTTACTCATGGTAGACAAGTTCTAGCAAACTTTTCAGATTAATAAATTTTAAGAACAAAGACCTCGTTTACTTAAAAATAAAATTCTGGGCAGTGAAAACATTATGAATGACTCAAGCATTATCTGGTATGAAGACGAATCCCTCACATGAGAAGACACTCAACTACAGCTGAATAAAAGCTACCTCCTCAAAGTGGAATACAACCTTATTGATATAAATGAAGTAAAAGTTTCAAGATCTTCATTTACTGATGTTTCCTGACTCAAAAATAAACTGTTTCACATCTGTCAATAATCATAATGTAGAATAGGTAAAGTAAAAATTTTAAAAATTGGAGATTGTCAAATATAAAATGAAACATTTGAAGACTGATATCCTAGGAATATGTGAAATGAAATGTTTTATTATTAGCCATTTTTAATTTGAAAATCATATCTACTGTAACAGCATAACAAATGAAAAAGAACATAATATTCTTTAGAATATTTCAAGATGTACCCCGAAATGCAATGCAGTTATTGACAAGATAATGTTCATATGCCTAAGGGAAGACCAATTACTGTAGCTATTGTTCAAATTTATGGATCAACCACAAATTTAAGAACTTGAAGATTTTCATAAACTTTTTCAATCTGAAATTAACTAGGTATGCAATCAAGATCCATTGATAATTTCTGATAAAATGTGATATTAGAAACAAAGAAAAAGAACTCAAAAACAAGAGTTCCAAAGCAATTCCTACTACCATCTTGTCGATTTTAAGTCAAAATTACTCTATAGGACAAAGTAGAATGTACCATGTGGGTTTCTGAAATTGTAAATCTTTATGGAAGTAGAAAGCCTCATCATCCTCCCAGAAGAAGAGATGTCGTTTTTATGTGCCATTGAGGCTGTTTCCGATTCACAGGGACTCTGGTTACAACAGGAGAAGCACTGCCCTGTCCTGCACCACCCTCACAACTGCTCCTATGCTTCAGCCCACAGTTGCAGCCAGTATGGCAATCTTTCCTAGAAATGATCTCTTTTTCGTTGCCCTTCTGCCTTACCTCTCCCAGGGGCTAATATCTGCTAAGAACATGTGTAAAGGATGTGAGACGAAGTCTCACCATCCTTCTAAGGAGCATTCTTGTCGTCTCCTTCCAAGACAGGTGTGCTTGTTCTCTTGGAAGTCCTTGGTGCTTTCAATATTCCTCGCCGGAATCATAATTCAAATGCATTGTTCATTCTTCAGTCTTCCTTATTCAATATTGAGCTTTCACATGTATATGAGGTGATAGGAAATGGCTTTGGGCAGATGCATCTTACTCCTCAGACTTATCATCCTTGCTTTTCAACACTTTAAAGAGCTCTTGGGCAATATATTTTCCCAGGGAAATGTGTCTTTTGATCTCATGACCACTATTTATATGACCATTGATTATGGATTCAAGCAAAGTGAAATTCTTGACAACTTCAATCTTTTCTCCATTTCTTATGATGTTAGCTATTGGCCCAATCATAAGGATTTTAGTTTTCTTTACAATTAATTGTAATCCATGCTGAAAGTGGCAATCTTTGATCTTCATAAGCAAGTGATTCAAGTTGTAAAATATGGCGTTGGTGATGGAAACAATGCTGGAAACCACATGATAGGGTTTGCAAAATCAACTATATAAATTGCAAATATCTTTTTTCAACCTCATATATGGCAACTGTATACTTGGACTATGACAGATAAAATAAATAGGAATTGTGTCAACTATATATATATAGATAAGAGAAGAGCTCAATATCACCAATAATAACATGACCAGAAGCTGATATTAAGAGTCAATGCATGACCTTGAGTAAAATTATCTGAATTAAAGATCATATAAAGAACACATCTTACATGATGAGCACTGAGTGATGATCAGACAAGTGATGGGATAACATGAAGGACATCACTCATGAATAAAGAATAAGTTCATTAATATGACAGGGAAGAAAGAAGACAAAAATGCATATCAGAAGAGACAAACTTTCTCTTGAACATAATACAGTCAAATCAAAAGTAAGACAAATAAATAAAACAACTGAACAAAAGATTTCAAAGAGAAACTTCAAAAGATAAATAAAAATTTGCAATCAAATGTGAGGGAAAAAAACCCAAACTAGAATGATAAAACCAAACAGAAAGAATACATTCTGCATTACTCAAGCTGCAATAACTGGGGGAAAATATCAGGACAGAAGTTCTAGTATTAAGAGATTCTATGAGCACATTATGGAAGAAAGCATAATAATAATTTGTAAATTATCAAGGGTTCATGGGGGAAGGAGAATGGGGAAGGGAGGGGGAAAATGAGAAGCTGATACCAAGGGCTCAAGTATAAAAAATGTTTTGAAAATGATGATAGCAACAAATGTGCTTGACACAATAGATGGATGGATGAGTTATGATAAGAGTTGTGTGGGCCCCAATAAAATGATTAATAAAACAATAATTTAAAAAGTATATAGGATGAAAAAGAAGACAGGAGAAATTAAAAGAGTCACGGAACCAAAAAAATGTTGGCTGTTTAATTATTTTAGGAGGTTGTTGTTGTTAGATGCCATCAAGTTAGTCCTGACCCATAGCAACCCTATACACAACAGAATAAAACACTCCCTGGTCCTATGCCATCCTCACAAGTGCTCCTGACAACATGTCCAAAGTATGTAGTACATGATTAACCAATGATACTGAATGGTTTAGAACCAATGGGACTGAAGGAAGAAATTCAAGCTGCACTGAAGGCATTGAGAAGTTTCAACAAACAATGCAAAGCTAGAAAGATTCACTATTATATGCTTAGTCCTTTGGTGGGCAACTGCCTATCAGATTGCCTGTAACAGATCCATATTTGTGCCCATCCAGAAAAGTGACCTAATAGAATTTTTACCTTATTGAACAAAATCATTAATATCACACATAAGTAGAATTTTGCTGAAGAAAATTATAAATTAATGACACCAGAACATTGACTGGGAAGTGCCAGAGGAGGACAAGAATCTCGACTGAAAGCAGAGAATAACAGAAAGATGTTTGCCTTTGTTTCATTGACCACGTGAAGGCATCCGACTGCCTGTATCCTTAAAAAAATACGTAACATTGCATAAAATAGGATTTCCAGAACATTTTAATTAGCTCATGTGGAACTTGTACATAGACCAAGAAGCCATCATTCAAATATAACAAGGGATTTATTTGGTTTAACAATATGATTTAAAATAAGGCAAGTCTGTGACATGTCTCAAAAAGATTCATAGAAAATATGGAATATTACCTGGAAATGCACTCTCTACTATTGAGTCAATACCAATTCATAGGAACCCTATAGGACAGGATAGAACTACCCCTGCAGGTTTCTGACACTGTAACTCTTTATGGAGTAGAAAGCCTGTCTTTCTCCCACATCATGGCTGGTGGTTTTGGACGACTGACCTTGTAATTGACAGCCCTATGTGTCAATATATTTGATTTGAGGAGAAGAAATTAACAATAAATTCTTACGAATTAAGTCATAACAGGAAAAGTAGAGGGAAATTAAATGAATTTAATTTATTTAAATACATTGGCAATATTTTCCTGAAGAGAATGAAGAGTTTAAAGAAAGGAAAAGTAAAATAAAATGGCATGAGTGACATATAGTTCTGTTAAAACTAAAGTTGTGGAATTATTAACTGAATTCAGAAATCATGTATAGTTGAAGGTTAATACAGAAGTTTGGTTAAAAAGAATCCACCAAATATTAGAAAGAAAGGTAGCTTAAATTCATGACAACCTCCTTGACAATTCTTGAACTCATTAGGATGTTGAATGAACAATTTAATAAGTATATAATACAGTAAGGATCGCCATAGTCAAATATTTTGTTAAGGAAAAATATTTTTTAAAAATTAGTTAATTATAATTGAAGCATGAGGACCCTTTTCTCTCATTTTACACCAAAATTTTGAGCCTGGCTTCCTGACTCAAAAAGACTTGAAGGGATGAGTCAGAGGATCCAGAGTAGGACCAGAGTAGGGAAGGTTAGAAAAAAATAAATTTTGAAAATACTTTACTTAGTAGCATAATCTTTAATGACCTGATGGTAGTTAGCGACACTCTAGAGAGGTAGAAATTATTTTGAATGAAGGGGATATCACTCACATGCAGATGATAGTTATAATTTGGAGTCAATGGCCTAATGGAAAACATAAAGGGGATTAAATCTAAGGAGTAATGTATAATTGATGTCCATACTCAGGAATTTGTAAAAGGAAAAATAGCAGTAAAGCGGAAACACTAGGATATTAAGAATAAAAGAAAAATATATTAGTGGACAGTCCTCAAAAATTAGGATTTCAATGAAGAGGTAATAAATACAAGCAAATAAATACTTATACCTGAATAATTGAGAAATCTCCCATATTGTACTTGGTAATAAAAACGGTTCTTGGTAAATATGGCTTCTGAAAATAGGACATCAGAGTTGGGAATATGAAGATAAGTATGTATGAATGAATGAATATAAAGAGACTTGTACTGGAAAATGTAAAACATGTGTTTTAGCAAGAACAATAATAATTTTTCAAAACATAATAATTTTTCATAAGTGGAACAAGTAAAACAATTTGAAGTAGAGTTTGAGATTAAATGTAAGGTTATTGACACTCACATCTGAATTTTTTTTCCTTATTGTACTAATTTTGTGTCTTCAATAAACTACTTTGTCTTTATATCAGTACAATGAATGGATCTCCTAGAATCAGATGATGCATTTCTCTTTCATAATTTTATTTCTAGGTTACATGTGGTGCTGCTAACCAGAAGGTCAACAGCTTAAAATCACTAACTGCTCTCCTGCAGAAAGATGAGGTTTTCTACTCACGTGAAGAATCACAGCCTCAGACACCCACAGAAGCAGTTTTTCTATGCTCTGGTGGGTCGCTGTGGCTTTTTGAATTTTAAAATTATGGACTTTTTGTTGCCAGACACACCAAACACACATGGGACTACTGTAATGTATGCCTGAACTTTCACAAATACCTGGTACACCATGTATTTACCCAGGAGGAACTTTGAGAAGGAAAGACATATTTAGATATAGAATCCTACTTTTTCCAAACCAATTTAAGCCTTTGGAGGATCCCTTTGATTTATTTCTGTAGCATGAAGAGGCTCTTCAATATTTGGTTAAAGAGGACAAAGACCTTATGGATTAGTCGGTGAGACAATAAGACTATTGGCTGATAGCTCTCATCCCATTTGTTATCCTCAATTATTCCTACAAAACAATTCAGTAATTTAGCACAGTCTCTGGCATGATCAAATATTTGCAAACCTTAGCTATAAAAATATACATATGTTTGATAAATGAAAGATAATCAGCCTGTGGAACTGTTGATGTTCATAAAAACAAAAGAATAGAAAACTGAGTGGGAAGTGTAATTTTTCTGAATATTTATTCCCATTTATTTCGGGTTAGTGAAAAAATGAAAAGTAAAGGCAAAACAAATCTAAAAGGAGAGAGTTAAAAATGAAGGGTCAAATTTTTTAAATGATTTTGTTCCCTCGATTTCAACCACTACAACAGCATTTTAGTGCTTCCATCTTTAACTAGTCTGCCCATCTCCCTTGGACTTACCTTGAGCTGTTATAACTTACAGCTTTCAGGTAGCCCCATGACAGTGTTTAGAAGAAACGTTCAGGCAGCATTTGGGACCACGCCATCTAAACAAGTTGGAAGCACCTGGTGGCACAGAGAGTACTGCATCGGGCATTTATTCCTCTGCTAGGTGGAAAAATTACAGTCCTTTGTCTCACCCACATCCCTTGAGGAATGACCACACTTTACAATATCTTGTGGCATCACAAATTCCCCTGAGAAAATAGGCTGAGGAATTGAAAGTGAGAAAAACAGTCCAACCAAATGTCCTTAATTCTATTTGAACACAATAAGTTTTAGCAAATCCAGTCTTATAATTTGACCATCCAAGTTGCTAGATTTATAGTGTGTGTGTGTGTGTGTGTATGTGTGTGTGTGTGTGTGTGTGTGTGGAATTAAAAAAAACAGAAGATTATTGAAGGAGCATCACCAAAAAACAAACAAACAAATCCACAGTCACTTAATGATCTCTGATGCATCTTTTAGAATCATACACCCAATCTATTACCTCCTGCAAAAATAATTTCTTATAGAAAGATGAATACAAAATTGCTACAAATAGTATAGAGATTGGAAAGCATAGATAAAGCAAAATTGACTTTGGTTCTATAATCTTTGAAACTGGGCAATACACATGAGGGCTTGTTACACAATGTGGCATCAAAGATTTCTGGGGAAAAAAAATATATATTTTTTTAATTTATGGACCTGCCCCCACCCTCCAAGCAGGCCATACAGACTCCTTAGTAATGACTATACAGACTCCTTAGTAATGACTATTCTCAATTTTAATCGTAGCCTAAATATAGCCATAAATGCTTTCGATGTAACATTTCTTAGGTGATATGAATACTAACAGCAAACTTGGTTTTGTAAAATCTTTCTATATTGAATTCCAACATCATGAGTTAAGAGGCAGCACCTTAACATTTTTTTTTAATTAGAAGAAATTTTTTTGCCTTTTAAAATGTTTAATCTGCTTTTAAGAGAGAAAAAAATGTAATCCTTTTCTAAGAATCTCAAAATATAGCTACAACATCTACAGTTACCATTACGCATTGCCACAATGTTGTACTAAAAAGCTGGGAAGGTCGACAAATACCAGGGAGTGGAAAACACACCCCCTATCCCTCCCTGGCAATGGGGAGCATTGTCTTGGAAAATATTAAAAAGATGCAAAAATTAATCTATTTTAGAAAGTTTAATATAAGATTGATCTCAGTGAGATGGACATAGAAAATGTCCCAAATGTCTGACTTTTCTAAATTGCTATAATACTACAGTATCTGTTATCAAACACCACTTATCTCTTTGCATAGTCCCTCATTGCCATGATTCTGCAATTTGCTGTTATATCTCACAGACTCTAAGAATTATTAACAAAATGACTTGTATAGTCGTGGAGGCTAGCCAGTTCCAATTTGAAGTTCAAGTGGATCATCCTCATTCAGACAAAAATTGTCTCTGTTGACTCACAATGCTATAGAAACTGATGAATCGGTCAGGAGATAGGCTGCCAGCTAAATTCTCAAAAACAGAGATCAAGAGTAGGCAAACAAAGTTCAAAACACAGAGCAAGAGACCAAACTGTAAAAAGTGCTGCTCAGTGCAGTGATGTGAAATGCACAATTAGAAAGAAAGGTCTTGCTTGCTTAACTGGACAAAGGAGCACTGAGACGCACATCAAGAGGCTTACAAGAGTCCTAGGCTCACAGTCTTTTAGGGTGGTAACTGACATCTACTTGACATCTATTTGGTGTTTATCACCAGTGACTCTGCAATATTCTTCTACACTTGCTCAGTCAAGAACGTCACAAAAGGTCAACAAACACACCTTGAACTATTTACAGGCTTTTCTTTTTTGTTATTGTTGTTGGTTTTTTTGTTGTTGTTTTCTTTTCTTTTCTTGCTTTGTTTTGCACTGTTGTTTTCTTGTGCATATTATTATCTCTGCAGATCTATTTAGATAAGATAGGCAGGATAAACAATCTGGAGAAAAAAATAATGGAACCAATTGTTCTGGGGGAACATAGGAAAGGGGGAGGCAGGGGAAAGGAAGTGGTGTTAACAAACCCAGGGACAAGGGAACAACATGATCCAAAATCGATGGCGAGGAGGGAATAGGAGACCTCATAGGGCTTGATCAAGGGCAATGTAATCTAGAAGAATTACTGAAACCCAAATGAAGGCTGAACATGATAGAGGGACAAGAGGAAAGTAAAAGGAAAGAAGGCATTTATAGAGGTCTAAATACAGGCATGTACATATGTAAATATATTTTTATACATGATGGTGGGGAATAGATCTATGTATATATACTTGTAGGTTTAGTATTAAGGTAACAGATGGACATTGGGTCGCCACTCAAGTACTCCCTCAATGCAAGGATGCTTTGTTATATTAAATTGGCATTATATGATGCTCACCTTCCCAACACGATCACTGAAGACAAAATAGATACATAAGCAAATATGGTGAAGAAAGCTGATGGTGCCTGGCTATCAAAAGATATAGCATCTGGGGTCTTAAAGATAAACAAGTGACCATCTAGCTGAGAAACAACAGAGCCACATGGAAGAAGAACAGAAGCCTGTGTGATCATGAAGTGTCAAAAGGATCAGGTATCAGGCATCAAAGAATATAAAAATCATATCATTGTGAATGAGGGGGAGTGCAGAGTGGATACCCAAAGCCCATCTGTAGACAACTGGACATCCCCTTACTGAAGGGTTGCGGGGAGGAGATGAGCCAGTCAGTATGCAGTATAGCACCGATGAAGCATACAACTTTCCTTTAGTTCTTTAATGCTTCCTCACCCCCACCCCCTCAATCATGATCCCAAATCTGGTTAGACCAGAGGATATACACCGGTACAGATAAGAATTGGAAACACATGGAATCCAGGAAAATAAACCCCTCAGGACCAATAATGAGAGCAATACCAGGAGGGTAAGGGGAAGTTGGGAAAGAAAGAGGGAACCGATCACAATGATCTACATATAATCCCCTCCCTGGGGGGACAGAAAACAGAAAAGTTGGTGAAGGGAGATGTCAGACAGTGTAATACATGAAAAAGTAATAATAATTTAGAAATTATTTGGTGTTCATGAGGGAGGGAGGGTGGGGAAAGGAAGGAAAGAATGAGGAGCTCATACTAAGAGCTCAAGTAGAAAGAAAATGTTTTGAGGATGATGATGGCAACAAATATACAAATGTTTGACACAATGGATGCATGTTTAGATTGTGGTAAGAGTTGTATGAGCCCCAATAAAATTATTTTAAAAAACAAAACAAAAGACAAATATGACATTGTGCCTACAGGGTCCATGAGTTATTCAATGTGGCTCTTCTAGCCAAAGTCTCTCAACCCCGCAAAGTGACCTTAGTCTGTACAGGTCTGGTAAGATAATGGGAGAAGATACTGATAGGATTCACTTGAGAGTTCCCAATTGGGAACAGGAATTCATGCAGGGTCATTCTGCTGTGTGCAAAATTAGTCCTCTGAGAATCAAGAGGAGGGATCTTATTATCAGCAAGAGTCAGGAGCAGAACTTGCCCTTAGATCTGATTTATATATTTAATATTTTCCATAGCTTCTTATTTTCCCTCTCATGAATCTCAGCCCTGATTTGTATGATTTATTTTTCTATTAGTAGGATTGTCCTGTTGAATCTGCTCTAATTGCTGTACATTTTATGGCAGCATATCAATCATAAATCTCTTCCTATTTCATGTGTGCATGTATTGCTATGAAACGGCCTCTGATAACTGCCTTTGTTGTGTACCATAATTTTTTGTACATCATGGTCTCCTTCTTGTTGGTTTCCAGAAACGTCCTAATTTCGTCTCTGATCTGGGTCAGTACGCACTCCTTTTACAATAGATAGTTATTCATGCTCCAATTGTTTGCCCTTCTTTTCTTCATCTTCCATTTGTGGATTTCCAGTCTTATGACACAGTGGTCAGAGAGAGAGGTCTGTATGATATCATTTTGCTTAAATTTATGCAGATTCAACCTATGTCCCAGCATGTGGTCTATCATTGAATATGTGCCATATGGGCTTGAAAAGAAGGTGAATTGGTTTGTATTTGGTGAAGAATTTTGTAAATATCTATCAGGTCAAATTGTCTCATTGTAGTGTTTAGATCTCTAATCTTCCTGTTTAGGTTCTTTCCCTGTGATCTATCTTTGTCAGAGAATAGTGTATTGAAGTAATCTACTATAATTGTTGACCCTGTGATTTCTTTTTTCATCTTTTGGGGCATTTGGTTGACGTATTTAGCGGGTCCCTCGTTTGGGGAATATATGTCTAAAATGCTTAGTAGTTCTTTGTTTACTATTCCCTTAAGCATTATATAGTGTTCTCCCTTATCTCTTTTTATAGTTTTCACTTTGAGGTCAATTTTATCTGAGATTAGGATGGCAATCCCTGCTTTTTTGAATTGCTGTTTTCTTGGTGTGTTTTTCTCTAGACTTTGATTCTCAGCCTATTTTTATCTGTAATCTTGAGATGTGTTGCCTTTCCACAGCAGATTGATGGATTGTGTTTTCTAAATCAGTCTACTAGCCTCAGGCTTTTAATGCCTGTGTTCAGTCCATTACTATTCAGAGTTGTTGCCTCCATCTGTGGACTCTGTGATGTTATCTTATACCTTTTGTGTTGAGTGTTTTCCTACCTCCCTTTCTTATCAATATTCCGTGTGCATGTGTATGTTTCATTCGTGACTTCTTTCCACCCTTAAGGCAATGCTATCTTGGGGTATGTTTTCTCTTTGTTGCCCCCTGGGTGAGGTTGTTCTATGTGGTGGTCTCTTATTTATGCTTGTTGAGTGTTGTTCTTCTGCCCATACTGGGTGGGCAAGCATCTTTTGTAGGGCTGGGTTCCTTCTAATGTAATCTTTGAGGTTTTCCTTGTCTGGGAAGACTTTTACTTCTCCATCTATTTGGCTGGATAGAGTATCCTTATGTGATATATTATAAGTCTTGACCCTATGGCTGGGAACATAATCACATTTTAGGGATATTCTCTACTATACTAATAGACAGAATTATGGCAGAATTAATATCTGACTTTAGTAGAGGATAAGAACCAAGTCAAATCCTTTGTGGTCCTTGGGGATATCATTGGATGCTACCTTATAGAGGGTGTGAACCAACTCACACCCTTTATTTCTTTTGTGGCATCTTTAACATTACTAGAGGGTGTGATTTAAGACACTATATTTTTGTTTCCTTAGATGGGGTAAAAACCGTGCTGTCACTGTACAGTTCTGCCCCATATCACCTGAAAAGCCATACCTCTATTTCCTGGCTGACCATTGGTAGATGCAAGAGGATGTGCTGTGACTTTTGGACATTGTTTACTCCTGGCTCTGGAGCCTGCATTTTGTCTCCGTTTGACCTTCAGATTTTCACCAAACAACAGGTACAACCAAGTAGAACAATTTCTTGAAGGTTTTTTTGTTTGTTTTTTTTGGGGGGGGGGTGTTACAGTGAATCTCAGAACTCAGGGATGTGAGGGAATGCACTCAAGATATTGGGAGGAAATGGAGTGAAATAACATCTTGGAAGAGTTGGTCATATTTGGGACATCTTTAATCTCCAGCTCTTCGGGATTAGTCTGATATTTTTCTAAAAGAAATTATTACCACAACTTGTTTCATAAAAGGTTTACAGTTTTATCTAAGTAGAGGATTTTTCTTTGCTTTCTATAGCTCTCACTCTTCACCTTCCCTTCACACAGGACACTATCAAGCTCTCAAATGGGAATACATGAGCACACTTAACTCAGTGTAAAGAAAACAAATTCTTCACAGCTGGACCAATAAACAATACCATGATAAATAAAGAAAAGATAAAAGTTGTCAAGGATGCCAGTTTCCTTGGATCAATAATCAATGTTCATGGAAACAGCAGCCAGGAATCAAATGATATATTACATTGGACAAATCAACTGCCCCAAACTGCCTTAACGTGTGAAAGAAGCAACTGAAATGCACTTGACCCAAGTTGTGTTATTTTCCATGACTTAATATGAATGTGAAAGTGGGACAATGAATAAAGACAGCTAAAGAGCATGTATTTGAATTATGTTGTTGGTGAAGAATACTGAAAATACCATGGAAACATACCTGTCTTGTAATAGCATAACAAGAATGATCCTTAAAAGCAAGGGTGATGATCCTTTGTCTCACTTATTTTGGATATATCTTCAGGGGAGCTCAGTTCCTGAAAAAGAGTTTCACACCTTTTAAAGTTAAAGGTTACTAAAAAGGGGGAAGATCATCAAGGAGATGAATAAACATAGTGCCTGCAACAACGGCCATAAGCTTAGCAGTGATTGTTAAGGACGCACAGGAACAGATGGTGTTTAGTGCTATTGGGCCATTATGAATCAGAGACAACTCAATGGTACTTAACAACGACAAGCATAAGACATTGTAAATAACATATTCATCTTGAAATGTATTTCTTAAACCTACAGACTTCAAACACTCTTATTATCAAACTACAACTACATCATAGATCTTAATCCAGTATTACTCATTTGAGCCTACTCAATCCATAGTAACAGAAATATCCTAATAATTGTGATTTCAAGCAACTCAAGGTAGATTATTATATTGCAATTTATAACTGAAATATGTAACCAATCAATGAGAGTATGAAAATTCGAATTCAACTTATCTGAATAAATTATTGCTACTTGTTTATTGATGGGTTATTGAATGTTAGCAACCTGTTTTCCTTTACCTTTTCTAAGTAAATTTGTTGTAAATTTATCTAGGACAGCTCTGATATCTGGCCTTCACTGGTCCAAGTTCAGTCCTCGCATTTCAAATTACTTTTTAACTTTTTTTTGTTAGTATATCTGATCATGTCCTACACACAGAGTCCATTAAACATTCATTTAATTCATGGAAGTTGTAGGGTATGAGCAGATTAAGTTGGTCTCTATGGACTGGAGTATGTAAGGGAGATAGAAAGCATCAAGGGCCACACTGATGAAATTCTGCATGTGATATCACAAACCTCCACTGGGGTTAGCAGTCCAAGCATAAATATCCCTCCCAGAAGAAAAACACTGATACTGGAGGTTGGGCTTCACCTGGGCTCTTGAATAATAGACTTAAAGGTAAACTGAATTTTTGTATTCTGAAGCATAGATGAAATAAACTTGAGAATTTTAAAAAGAAGCAAAAGAAACCATTAAACAAGTAGCAGTTAGAAAATATCTTTAATCTATGAGTATCATATACTGGTAAAACTCTAGTTTGACTTATAATACTCTTCTAACAACTTTACATGAGACAATAATGTTTATCCTGACCTGAGAGGACACTGTTAGGAATATGTACAAGGTAAGGGAAGTAGGTATAAATGAGACCATGAAAAATGGGTGTTACCAGTGGATAAAAAACAAATATCTTGATTCCCTCTTTTCAAGAGAGCTTGATATCACCTATTTTTATCCATTTTGGAACAGACAAGTCTTAATCAAAATTCCAGTGACTCTTTCATAGATCATACACTCATTACTTGCTTATGTATGCATAACCATCTCACTTACAGAGAGCATATTTTTTCCGAAAGTGCAAATGAATCATATGTGATGTAATGTCTAACAATCTTCTGTATCTTTATAGAATTCTTCCTAATCTATTCCCTGCAAATTTTATCCAAGGTCACCATCATTTTACTTATGTCCTTCATTTCACTCATACATATTTCCTTTCTATTTTTGAAGTATGTTATGTGCTTTCCAATAGAGGTCAATCTCATTCTCTACCCTTTCAGTGGATTTCAGTTATTTACATATTTACCTCTTCATTCTTATTCACCATCTTCATTCAATGAATACTTTTAAACACCTATGTGTGTTTTCCCAGGATGTCTTAAAGAAGATGCATGTTAATGGCTTGTTAGTAACTACTAGTATATTTCTATTTTGACGTTAGGTCAATAGCCTGTACAGTATATTAGTAATTGTAACTTTAGTCAAAATTACTGAGAGCATTTTATTTCTCAGGAATTTCTAAATGGCAATCAAATGTGATCGTGTCCTGATTATGATGGTCAAAGTGGTAATGCTGTTTTAATATTTTACTTAGAGTTTTTGTTTCCTTTTGGTATTATCCAAGTACTACAATTTTTTTTAGTTCTCATAATTTTGTTTATGCTAACACTCGCTTATATAATGCATAAGTGAATGACATGTTGGACTAAGTTTTCATTCTAGAGAACATATATACTATGCAAGTAATATTTTAAAGTCATTGAAAGTCATTTTAGAAACTTAAGTCTTTTGAATTAACAAGATGAAATCATCCAGATATAAATTTAAAATGCAAATGACTATTAAAATCATGCCAAATTGCAGTTATAGGAGCAAATTCATAGATACATCAACTTTGCTAGAAACTAAGAATAAAGTGGTGAGTTATAGTCACTGATATATATCTAAATAACACTAAATGCATTTCTGATGTTTTAGAAAATAAGACATTGATGTATGGTTACTGGAATTGGCTGTCTTATTTGGTTTTTCTACAGAGGATCCACATCTAAGAGGCTGCTGTGAATTGGAGACTGCATTTTTCCATGCCTCAGTCTAATGCCACATTTCAACCGGCTGTCTTCATCCTTACTGGCCTCAGAGGGTTGGGGGGTGCACGCCTGTGGCTGGGCCCACTTTTTAGTTTGATGTACATCACTACAATGGTGGGGAACTTCATAGTGTTATACTTGGTGAAGAATGAACGCAGTCTACAGGAGCCCCAGTACTTTTTCTTGTCCATGTTGGCTGGAGCTGACATCATGCTGTCTGTTTCCACACTTCTTTCTGTGCTCAAGGTCTTTATCCTTGGCCTCTGTGAAATTGCATTCAATGATTGCCTTAGCCAACTTTTCTTCATTCATACATTCTCTTCCATGGGTTCAGGAATTCTGTTGGCCATGGCTTTTGACCGTTATATGGCTATCAGTCACCCCTTACAATATACCTCCATCCTCACTGACTCATGCATTACCAAAATGGGACTGATTGCTCTTATGAGGGGTGTAGCTCTCATGATTCCACTCCCTATCTTGCTTAAGAGACTTCCTTTTTGCAAGGGACAGACACTTTCCTATTCCTACTGCATCCACCCAGATGTCATGAAGTTAGCTTGTGGCCAAGTCAAAATTAATATTTTGTATGGGATGGTTCTAGTTATCTGTTCCTTTGGATTTGACTTCTTATTTATAGTCATTTCCTATGTGATGATATTCCAAGCAGTACTGAACATCGCATCCAGAGAAGGCCAGATGAAGGCACTCAACACTTGTTTTTCCCACATCTTTATTGTCCTTATTTATTATGGACCTCACCTAGCAGTAACTGTGATGCATCGAATCACTCACAGAAGTTCTCCATTAACACTTGCTGTCCTGGGAAATATTTACCTCTTCATGCCACCAATGCTCAACCCAATTGTGTACAGCCTGAAGACAAAACAAATCCGTGAAGCCCTAAGAAAATCTTTGAAAATCCAAAGAAAATGAAAAATTAGTGTATTGAATGGTCACAGAAAAATGGGCATCTCAATTCTATAGTTTATTAGAAAAAACTAAACTTCATAATTCTAGAGTGAATGAGAGTCAATTTATTGTAATACATAATTCTTAAAGTGAATAAAATAATTGTCATATTTTGAAATATTATCTGCTTCCACTTGCCATATGTTTCTGATATTTCCTGAGGTGGAGGCTTGAAACAGATAATAGATACAGGAAACTATAGTTTAATAAATGCTTTTTACTAAATGCTATAACTTTATGAGAAAATTCTATTTTGTTTCTGAATTTAATTTATTGTTAGAAATTTCGTGCTTTTGAGAAAAGTTTTAGGAGCTCAATTGCTCTTCTGCCATCATTCAATTTATTAATTAATTTTCCTGCTTAAAATGCACACTCATATTTTAGAAAATTGTCCATCTTTTTCCCTTGGATGGAAATTTTATAAGCATGCAGACATTTACTTATCACCTATTTTAATCACAATAACTATCAGTATTTGAGTTATATTAAAAATAAATTATTTAATATCCATGTATTGAAATTTATAGTTTCACTCTAAGAGGCTTTTAAAAATTCAGAAGCTCGAGAAAGATATGCAACCTAGATATCACCTTCGAATATTTCACTTAAATGAATTTCACCCTGAAAATAACTCTTTCTTTTCTCCCCAAAATGTTTCATGTAGGTAAAGTTTCTAAGTAAATGCTGATTTTCAAACTCTACTTATTATTGTGTAAATTGACAAACTATATTGTCGCTATAAAGAGCAGCCTTGGGGGCATAGTGGGTTATGGATTGGGCAGCTAATCATGAGGTCTGCAGTTAGAAACTAAGAGCGCCTCCTTGGAGAAAGACAAAGAGTTCCAGTCTTGGAAAGCCACAGCAGCAGTGCCACAGTGTCCTAAACTGTTGCTCTGAGTCAGAAGCTATTTGATGTCAGTAAGGCTGAATTTGAGATTTTTATAATCACTATAGGTTTCCTTACCTTTTCCAATATTTATACAAATTTCATTTGAGCTAGCTCATCTCTAAACATGTAATTGAAACTTCACCTGTGTTCCTGTTACTCTGCTGTAACAGCCTGATTTCATAGTTCAACCCTAAGTGAAGCTATCAATCTTTTTGATGCTAAAGTTCTTTTTAAATGCAAGGCAATCCTGTTGCATTCAGAGTGACTACTCATTCATTATGCTATTCATTTACAGTTCTGAGGCAGTATGTAAGAGTCTTCTTTATTTAACAGTCTTATGGTTAATCTGGGGTGAAGCCTTGGAGGTTAAGAATACCTCTTAATGGAAAGTTCCAACCCACTAGGGTTTCCATGGGAGCAAGATCTAGCAGTCTATTTTGGTAAATACTTACAGTCTTGGAAACCTTGCGGGATAGCTCTGTGCTATCCTATATGGTCACCATGAGCTGCAATATACTCCATAGTAATAGCTTTGTGTATTTTTTATAGTAAATCTAATTCTGACCACCACATTTTTGCCTTGCAAATGACAGCAATTTCTCTGAATATGTCAAACCATTGTAAAATTCAAATTCTTCTGGTATACAAGGGGTGACCCCCCCCTAAAAAGAAACCCAGATTTTTAAATGTATCTAATTTATTATTATTATTATCCATCACCTGACTATATTGACAAGATTCTGATTGTTTAGATGTTGAAGAAAACATTCAATACAAAATACAGGAAAAAGTTGGTTCCATCCCTCTCCCAACCACTCCCTTACCCACCTCCTACTTCCCAATTACTCATCATTGTGATTTGGTCCAAACAAGGCTTAGGTCCCTTTTTTTTTTTTTTTTTAACCAAACAAACTTATCACCTTCAAAGTTCTATTACACTTAATACATTTTTCAAATCTGAGATTCCATTCTTGGAAACATTTTTCAACTCATCTGTTTGGGTGGCTGGAAGCACCTCCCTCGTTTTTTCCTTCTCCTCTTCTACACGGTCAAATCTCTGTTCTTTCATGTCCCTTTTCATTTGCAGAAACAAAGAAGTCACGCAGAGTGAGTCAGGAGCGAGGGGCAAGAGACACATACTGTTTTTGTGCCCCAAACTGGCACACTGAGATGGCTGCGTGAGCAGGTGCATTGTCGTGGTCGCAAAATCAGTCTCCTGTTGGTCACAAATCAGGCCCTTTTTGTTGCACATTTATGCAATCTTTTCAGACCCTCTAAATAGAAAGCTTGATTAATAGTCTGACTCCAAATGCACTACTAGTGGACATTTTCATCCATTCCGGAAGTTGACAGACGTCCAGAATGAGATTTGTCATCAATCAACATTGTACCTTTTTTTTGAAACAAGAAAACCACTCATACATGAGTTTTTGCTTTAGCGCTGTCCTTGTAAGCTGCGTTCAACGTCACAACAGTTTCTGTGGAAATTTTCTGAGCAGGAAACAAAATTTCACGGCTGCACGCTGTTCCCTGAATCAGCCATGACAAGAAAATGAGGTAGAGCGAAATTGCTTTTATGAAAACTATTCACTGTGACCAATGACCCTTCCCTGGACACCCACTGAGTGCACTAACTCAGAGTGAGTTGCTTGCTGCGCCCCAGCAGGAAAAATGAGTACTAAGAACGCTCTGCCCAGAGGAGCTTTTCTCCTTCTTTTTTTGGGTGGGGGCGGTGTGTAGCCCCTCGTATGCCATTTTCTGCTTGAAATGTGCTGGGCATTATTTTATGAGATATTTTTATTAAAATCTAGGTTAAAAATAACTTTCTATGCAAAGATTTCCTAAATTCTAATATACCAAAGATTCCACATAAAATCCTGACTAAGCTTTTATTATAATGGAAATGATCCATAAAATCTTAATTGAGTGCTTAACTAATATCTGAGAGCAACATTATTTATAACTACAGCATGAACCTGACAGGCTGGGTGATCAGGTCACACTCTGTGACTGCCAGTGAGGCTGATAACGAAATACATGTCTGTAATTTTTGTGTGCAGTGTTTCAGTAAAAATTCCCCCGACTCTGTCCAGGACTTTCCTATGTTGATCTCTTTCAGAGCAGTGAATAGAGGTAGCCAGGCACCACCATGTAGTTCCCAGGTCTCCGGGTCATAGATGCTGATGTTTGCATGGCTCCTTAGCCCATTGAACTAATTGTTTCCATGATTGTTTATCTTCTTTACTTTTATTTCCTCCACACTGGGAAAGACCAGTAATTGAACCCTAGATAACTGCTCTCAAGCTTTTAAGAACCAAGGTACAACTCAACAGAGCAAAACCTTGTCTGTTGGGACTACATTTTGTAAAATGAACTTTGTGTTCCCAGACCCCATGGCTGGAGCACCCAGGTCTAGCAATTCACTGTGTCTGGTTATGTCTAAAATGTTTCCTTGTCATTGGCTTCTGTACGCTCCACCACATTTATGAATATACTCATGCAAATATAAATACGCATGTACAAATATTCACTGTCATATGTATACATGTTTGTAGATATATTTTGGGGCTTTTTTTTAAGAACATCCCCCTCCCCTGACCCCATGGTTATATCACTTTTACAATGAGTTGTGTCATCACCATACGTTCTAATGTTAAAGCACTGAGGAGAGGTTTTGTATAGTTGGAAATAAGGTAGGAAAATAGGTAGGGGTTAATAAAACCTTGAAAGCTTTCAAAATTATGTTAATAATTTGACTTCTCACTACATTTGTAATGATGACTGCAGATGTAACATTAGATCTTTCACCATATATGTAAGCATCTTCTGGATAATTGATAACTGCATAATTTCTTATGCATAATGCACAAAAGGGGAGAAGAAATCAAAGAAAAACAATATTTTAGAAAGATCCCTTACATAACATGGTTTGAATTACATTCAAAGCTAAAATATCTGTCTTCTTGTCACCTCGGCAATAAATAACTCACCAATTCTCACAAAAACATACCCTGAAATAACACCAGAGTTTTCAGACGGAAGACAAAAGTGAAAGAATTAGGGCATCTTTTTCATTAAAGCCATATTTGAATACTTCAGTAAATCTTCCCTGACATTGAATATAGTCTGCAATACTGACCTTATCTATTTGGTTTTTAGGCTATAAACCAAAGGGTTAAGAACAGAGGTCAAGAAGAGGGAGAAGGGAAGATGTAACTGTGTCAGATCTATGCAATAAGGCCAACACAATGAGAGGAACATAAAAGATGAAGACAGGAAAGATGTGGGAAACACTAGTATTAAGTGCCTTGATCTGACCATCGTTTGAGGCAATACTGAGCACCATTTTAAAAATCAAAATGTATTAAATTATAATGAACGTAGCATGAACTCCAAAGAAGTAAAGGACAATGAACAACCCATAGATTACATTGAGTCTGACAGGGTCACAGGCTAACGTTATACTATCAGGGTGATAGCAGTAACAATGGGATAAAATGATCCCCTTGCAGAAAGGCAATCACTTGAGAAGGATTGGAAAACTGAACATTAAAGCCACACCCCTAGCCACAGCCACAAGTCCCATCGCAGTAATTCTAGCAGGGGTTAAGATCACAGTGTAGTGCAGCGGTCGCGAATAGCTACAAAACGATCAAAGGCCATGGCCAACAGAATGGCTGATTCCATGGATGAAAAAGCATGTATGAAAAACATCTGTGTCAGGCAAGAGTCGAATTCAATTTCTCTGTGGTTCGGAAGGAAGACATTAAGTACTGTGGGCAGAGTTGATAATGATGGACCCACATCTGTAGCTGCAAGCGTAGACAGAAAGATATACTGAGCTCATGCAGGCTGGTGGTGGTTTTGATAACAAAGAGGATGGTACAGTTCCCTAGCAGGACAATGAGGTACATGGCACCCAGTGGAATCGAGATCCATACTTATACAGCCTCCAGACCAGCGATGCCTCTTAGAAGGAGAGTTGGTGGCTGAAACCAACTATTATTAATTACTCCCAAGAGGATATTTCTTGGGATTTTGCCCAAGTTAGTTTCCAGATGCTCCTGTTTGGAGAAACACATTATGGATTTAGTATCAGTAAACGTAATGAATTTTAACTTTTCTTGGGCATCTCTAACAGCAAGGCATCTTTATAACAAGGACTTAATCTTTAGGTTTTCAAGCTTTTCTAAATGTTTATCAGTAATTAAAACATGAAAAACTGTTAGTAAATATAAAAGTTAGTAAAGTTACTTTGGGTGAGACCTCCCAATCATTCATCGTATGACAATGAAAATTAAGAATATGATTTCATTTTTTATTTTAAATTTTAGAAAAATTTCCTTCTCTGACTGATTTATACTATTTGGTATCTTAATTTGTCTACTTTCATATTTAATTAGTTTGGATGAATGCCTAAATTAAATTGCTTCACTTTCTCCCCAATAATCTTCATACCTATAAATAATCAGCACTTGCTGAAATAAAATGTATAATATTTCCAAACAAAATTGATAAGCCACATAAAAAACTTTTAAATGGCACCATTCATTTCTCTAAGTAAATGTTACTAACTTTTCAGAATTGCATAATCATCAAAATATAACTGTTATACAATTAGCAAAGTTGCTATTGTTATCACTTAACAACCTCATACCAAACATCAGCAGATATTTTAATTTAAAACTTTAAATACAATTTGAATATCAAAATATAAATAAAACTGGTTTAAAATATAAATAAACTATTTCTTATAATATTTCTTAAAATGGCATAATTGGAAGAAATGATAGTAATACACATTTATTTTTGATTTATATACCTATAAAGAAGTATGAGGAAATATTAAGTATGAGGGATTGGATACATTTATGAAGTATATTCAAAATTGAGATAGTTAAGGTTTATTGTGCCAACATGGCCAATGAACACAAGTGGGATTAATTGAAGGTCAGAGAGATAAATGGCTCGGCAAGCCTCACCTTTCTTGTCTCTTGTGCTTTGATCATCGGACCAGTGAATGGCTGCCTTGCTTGTTCTGTGCCTCAATTTGCAAGCTATACTACCTGTGGGACACCTAACCCATGTACTGTGCCACTGTAATTTGAGGTTCCTTCAAGACCTGCTTTGCCATGCTATGGAATATACCTCTCTTGAGCTGGGGATAGTTGGACCCTGGCATCTGGCTGACAGTTGGTGACCTGCCTTGCTGTTTGCTGCCTGTGCCCAGATAGCCTGAATTGCTCTACAGAGGACGACCCGGCAGCCCTCAAGACTTGAAGGATTGCCAGTATAGTAGCTGTCTCACAGAAGTGAGTTGCACTGAGTCATTTGTACTGCTTTACAGATTAATTAACTGTTTCCTTCTTTTTTTTTTTTTTTGGTCCCAGCCCCAAATACTAAGTGGATGCCTGCCCCTCCCCTGAGAAGAATGTTTCTCAAAGGAAGGCACTGAATCTGCATCTTCGGGAGAAGGATATATCTGACCAGAGCACACAGGAGCAGATGACAGGGGAGGAGGAGAGACTGGAGCACATCCTGGCCCACCAGGCCTTGAGGACAATGACCCCAAATAGAGCA
>NW_022103939.1:2432031-2446466 GCF_000313985.2 Echinops telfairi
TAAGCAAATGTGGTGAAGAAAGCTGATGGTGCCCGGCTATCAAAAGATATAGCATCTGGGGTCTTGAAAGGTTGAAGGTAAACAAGCGGCGATCTAGCTCAGAAGCAACTGTTTATTTCTTATGTTATCTATCTATATAAATATATATAAAATTATTAGTGTCCTGGTTTTGTTTCTCTAGAGGACCCTGTCTAACATAAAAATCTTCAAGTTTATCATACAGAAAAAGTAAATCAGGATGTAATTACAATGGATCATCTAGGAAGTAATTACTATAAATATGCCACATTTTATTAAGAAGAACATGAAATCAAAACAAATTTCAATTGTATTATTTGAAAATATGGCTCCACAATTAAATATAAATTAATGATTTATTCCTCCTGAAGAAAATAATTAGAATAATTATTACTTTTACTGTCAGCCAAAATAACTATTATTACTATTTTAAAACCTTGTACATGATAATTCACATAATTTTTATCTTTATAAAAAGTGAATGCTAGATCTTATATGAGTCTAAATTTATATATAGTTTATCCATTGATATTTAGAACTATTCTGGTTGTTTCTTCCATTTACATGTCCTTGGCATTGTGCCCCTGTTACATCCTCCAGTGTAATTTCATGGTATGGTTGATAAAAATTAGTTTACACAGCACACTTTCTGAGTGAGGGACTGAGTCACAGGCAGAATTTATAGCTCCTAATAATGATTCTGACATCATAGGGATTTAGAAGAATAAATTTAAAATGTGCTTTATGCATCACCTGAGACGTACAAATGGAGTATTATGACTCATTATTAAAAAATAGCCATCGTAAATGAAAGATTAGGGCAAGCAATCTCACCGTGTACTTGTACTTTATTCATACAGACATAAAATATACTCTTTGTCACTCAACTGAGACAAAGCATTCCTGCATAAACAGAAATCTATCTAGTGTAGGCAATATAATCTCTAACTCATGTAAGCAGGCACAAGTACATAGTGATAAATGCACATGTAATCACTTTGCTTTGCTTAAAACAGCTTGGAATTCACTTTTATCTCTCTTCACCATCCCGTTTTAAGCACTGACTCAGCCATCACTGGCGTCATAGTCAGCATCAACAGCACCATTAAAGCTGCTGTGACCACTGATGCAAAACTAAGAGATGTATTTAATACATAATCGCCTATTCTATTTATTAAAACTCTTATGCTGTTGTCCCCTTTCCAAGGAGTAGCTTCAACTAATTTAGCTTTTCTGTGCACACTCTCAATTTTCATCAGATTTGCTACGCCATTCCATTACATGCATTATACTCATTCCTATATCAAATATCTGTATTATATCTTCAATTCAAATTCTCAAACATGATCATGCCTAATCTTAAATGACAATTAAATCTGCTATATAAATTTATTCTTTGAAATTTATTAGTAGCCTCCCATTAATCCTTTAGTAATTTCTCCAATAATTCAGTCTCTATAAAGTTTGTAGCTTTTTCACTTGATCCATTTATAATCTCTCACAAATGTTTTATATTCTTTTCTGTACTGCCTGGTGACAACTCAGTATCTTCTTAAACACGTAATTTCTCCCCTCTTCCTTCAAAGTCCAAAACATGATCTTGGTTTCTCATCCCCTTCATTGTATGGTGATAACATCAAATTAATCTCCACCAGTTAACTTTGAACTCCTGCAGCATTCTTAATTTCTTCTACTAGGTTTATACTCTCATGTGCTCCCACCTCCTCCTCTTCCCACTGAATTTCTATGATATGTCATTCTGCTTTCTAAGAAAGGAAAGTTTTATTTAATCAGCTCCTAAAGATGATGTTCCATTTCTTGTTTTCATGAAAATTATTTCAACAAGTATCTTTAGGTGTATATCACCAGGGGGAAATAAAAAAGCACTTTCAGAAGAGTTGACAGTGAGTTTAGGATTGCAAACCTTCTCTCCCAGCGCTTTTCATCCTCTGGCCTTGGCATAAAGAATAGATGTCTTCTTAAGACATTAGGAATCTCTGATCGAAGGCTTTGCCTTACATCCAGAGTTATTTATCCCAGTCAATGAAGTCTCCTAGAGAGAATCCGTCCAGAAGGAGTTCATCAGTGTCCCCATGAGATTGTGATTTGAACATGCTAGACATGAAATGCTATAAAAACAAATCAATTAAATCCAAGGCCCTGCCAAATTCTATTTTCCAAAACCCAGGAGGACTTATAATGTGCTAAACATGTAGGAAGGTAAACGATTATATCTCTAATTTCTCCAATTAAGCATATGAGCTGTATTTTGTGATAAAAGAAGAGATAAGAGAATTTAAGCATGCATATTTAGTTTGGATCACTCTTAAAGTATATGTTTTCTAAATCTATGTAAAATTTTATTTCTGAGAAGTTGACAGTTGTAAATTATCTCTCTCCTTACCATTGTAATGAATACTTATTATTATGTTGTTTTTCAACATTACAAGGCTCTAAAGTGTTGGAGAGTTTAGGACCATTGATTTTGTTAGCCTGGTCGAGTTAGTGGTCTCTTTAAAGGGTTCGGCTCCCCTCTCTTCCCTGTTTGTCACCAGTCTGTTGGTCGTATCTTTCCTTCCTTTTCATGGTGTTATCATTTATTTCTTACTTTTTCAAGAGTGTCTAGGACAGGGATTGTCATTCAAAATTCACTTGATTAATTAAAAATTAAAAAAAGAATGCATGAGGACTTCTGTTTTTAGCCAAAATAGAGTGGTAAGAATTGAACATACACTTCTACTTAAAAACAGAAATCCTTAATATTGGATCAATACACAGTATATTGATTCTCCATAAATGGATAAAATATTGTAGTCATTAAATATTTCATTTGGCTTATATTCATAATCAATGTTTCATGGATGCAGCAGTCAAGAAATTATATCATGTTTTCCCTTGAACAAATCTGTGGCCCAAGAGTTCTTCAGAGTGTTAAAGAGTAAGAATGTCACTTAGGGGACTAAGATGCACCTGATACATGCCATGGCATTTTCAATGATTCATATGCAAGTGTAGGTTGAACAATGAATAAGGAAGACTGAAGAATGCATTTGAATTATGATATTGACAAATAATATTGAAAGTAATGTGGATTATCAGAACAACAAGCAAAGCTGTAGGAGCCCAGTAGTGTAGTCGGTTTTGTGTTGGGCTGTTAATTATAATGTCAGCAGTTCAAAACCTCCAGTTTCTGTGAGACATAAAGATGAAATGTTACTTTTTTAAAGATTTACAGTCTAAGAAACCTACAGAGGCTACTCTCCTCTTCTCTGTAGGGTCACTATGAATTGGAATGGACCCAATAAGAGTGAAATATAGTTATAGGAAGGAGTATAGCAATAGTGCTCTTTTGAATCAAGAATAGTGAGACCTACTCTAATGTACTTTGGGCATTTTATCAAAGGGGACCAGTCTCTGGAAAAGGACATTATGCTGTTGGGAAAGTAGAGGGTCAGGAAAAAAAGAGGAAGACGCTTGTGTTACTCTGGGTAGACTAGAGAAACAAATCCATAGAAACTCATATGTGTATAAGAGAGAGTTTTATATAAAGGGTAATTGTACATTAAGATAACATCCCAACCCAGTCAAGATCAGGTCCATAAATCCGATATTAGCCCGTATGTCTGATACCAATCTATAAAGTCCTCTTCAGGCTCACAAAACACATGCATTGATGCTGAGTGCAGGATGATCACAGGCCCATAGGTGAAAAGTTAGTGGCAGTAGAAGCATCTCAGTGCTGGCAGGGGTCTCCATGTGGCTCCTCCCAGGGATACATCAAATTAGGTCCATATGGCTTCTCCTCAGGGATATCTTGCAGGAAGCGAACAGAGAGAGTACCTCTCACCTCCAAGGAGGAAATTTAGAAAATCCCAGAATTCTCAGGAGAGAGCCTTGCCCACACAGAGGCCTCATTGGCTATGATACGATTGACAGACTAGACTCCACCCCTTCACTGTAAATCCTCTCAATCCCCAAATTGACACCAGATTCTGTAACTAACACAACCCTCATTGTGATGGGTTGACACAGTGGATGTGTTTGACTGCTCAAAGAAAGATCAGCCTGTATGTTCCCATAGAGCTTTGTGATCTCAGAAACCCTGGGGAGCAAATTCTACTCTATCCTATAGAATCAGTGTGGATGGAATCAATTCAATTACTGAGCGTTTCTAATTAGAATGTAGACATTTTAGAAAAATCTTAAAGAGAGAAATTTAAATAAAACAAATATAGAACACTTAAAATTGTAAAGTTTTATTTCAGCAGTGTCCTGAGGTATACAAGCAGTTTTAAGATCTTTACGAAAATTTGTTGCTATAAAATTGGGCTAACAAATATTTGTTACAATTTGAAGTTCATTTGAAGTTCAAATAGGAAAAAAAATGATTCTGACTCATAGTGACACTATAGGGCAGAGTAGAATTGCCCCTGTAGGCCTCTGAGGCTATGGGAGTAGAAAGTCTCCTCATTCTGCAACAAGGTATCTGGTGGTTTTGACTTGCCCACCTTGTGATGAGCAGCCCAGGGGATAACCCACTATGTCACCAGGGTTCCTCTAATAAGATTAAGACAAGTGTATTACTGGGAATACGAGTCTGTAGCCTCCATGGAGAGTAGAGACATGTTTACACATGCTTTCTTTAGAGTAGACCTCCGCATGTTTGAGCTGGAACCCTGGAAGCAAGACTTTTTACTTAAACTCATATTTCTTCTCTTCTTACTTCCTTTGCTCTCTGTTTTCCTTCTTTTCTATTATAAATATTTCTATATGGTGTCATTATATATTTTGGCAATTTTAGTTTTTGATTGTAGCTCTTGGTAAAATATGTTTTAGAGTTAAAAACCTTAGAAGCAGTATATGTGAGTAAAACTGTTATTTCTACTGCTTGTTTATGTGAGCACTGCACATTACTTGCATGCATAGGCTTATAATCAAAATATTATATCTTTGATGAAGGCGAATATTTCTTTCCTTGATTTAGGAAAATCATATTAAGTATCATTTAAGTGAACATAAGGACAAGCAACATTATCTTAAAATGATAATAATAATTGATAATGGTCCAAAATAATTCATATATGTTTCCATATATGGAGATCTTATATAAGACAAAAGGAAATATTGATTAGAAACATTGCTGAGAAACATAGTATTATCAGAAAGGAACACTAGGGGCAGATATCACACTACAGGGGCAGATAAATCCAAGGTCAGCAGATCAGACTTGTGACTGACTCCAAGGTCAAAGGCAGACTGCGTATGACTTCTGGAATCAGCAGGCAATATGGCAGGCCATTGGCTCAAGTCCAAATAACCAGAAGTTGTTGATCCAGATGGTAGATCCAAACCCAGCAAAAGCAAGAAAGCCTTTCCACAGATTCTACTTACATAGAAAACAATCCACAGCCCTCAGGAAACTTCATTTGCATCAGGGCTGTGGCCTGAATAAGAGGGTTGCATGTCACCTTATCTACTCACAGCTGTTTGGCGGCTCACAATTGATCCTGCCGTGGAGTTGATGATATCATAATAAGTCACATTATGGGGTATTATGAGGCCTCAACGACTGAACGACTGAGAATCATAGGCTCACATAGTTAACATAAAATGAACTATCCCATCACGTCTATAAACTAGAGCTAATAAAATTTGTCCTATTTATATTATAAGACAAAAGATGGATGTGGTATTGTAATTAAAATAATTTGAGATGCACATTTGATACCTCAATATACCTCCCTCATTTTCTGAATAATTTGTTGTCAAGATGCCTCTGATTATATCTTATTTAAACAATACTTAAACTATACTTTTATATTATATAAATGTATATTAATCTATACATTTAAGCTATACTTTGGAGGTTCAGCATAGCTTCAGTTACATGTCAATTAACATATCAATTGATTCACTCATCACTACATATTTATTTTGTATAATTTTTCAGATATTCTGTTAGGTTCTGATGATACCGTAAAAAATGAAACAAACAGGGTCTTCATTCTTTAAAAAAGGCCATGCTAAATAGCAGTTACATTAACATGTTACAAAGTTGTAATAGAAAGCATTTATTTATTCAAAAATAAAAAATAATTCACAGGGAACTGTGCCACTGGTTATAGTGCCGAGCAGGATTTCAGGGAGCAGCTAGGACAGCATTTCCCAAAATGATGAATAATTAATTGAAAAACACTTGTATGGAGATATAAGAAAACCCTTGTTGTAATGTTGGAATACTACAAAATTAGGTGGCATATTGAAAAACAATTGGAAGAGTCAATTCTAGGTAAACATTAAAACTTGTAATTTTTGCTGTAAGCTGTGTAAAAGTTTACCAAGCCAGTTTTACATGGAATAATTTTCACACATTTTGTTTAAGGTAATGATTGCCATACACAATCCCCATAATATAACATAATTTATCTCACTTCCTCCCTGTATTTCCTATTTTCATTCATCCTTTTCCTTTTTACCTCATCCTTATGAATTTTGTCCTTGGGAAACTGCCTCCTTACTGACATCCCAGTTGATTATTCTAAGGTGTGCGTATCTCCCTAGAGTCATTGTTACTTTTTTGGATCCATCTGTGTGGAAGCCTTGTAGCCTAGTTGTTACAAGTTGGGTGCTACCTGCAAGGTTAGCTGTTCGAAATCACAAGCTGCTCCACAAGGGACAGACCAGGTACTTTACTCCCACAAACAATGGCAGTCTTGGAACCCACAGAAGCAATTCCACTTTGCCTAATAGGGTAGCAGCGAGTGAAAAGTGACTTGATGGCAGTTTCGCTAAAAATTGAGCCATGGAGTATATTGATTTCTGGATTTGAATTTTGAATGATGATGACAACTAAGGGAATTCCCCCAGTAAGTCTGGTCTTTTCATAATTTTGAATTTGTCTCCATATCCCAACCTGCCAACCCCCACCCCCATACACACACTATCCAGGACCTTCTAATGTGATCCCCTCAGAGCGATTAGTAGAGGTAGCAGGACATAATCTCCAGGTCATGAAAGCTGATGTTTGCGCAATTCATTAGTGTATTACACTAATTGTTTCCATGAATCTTTTATTTTGTTCAGTCTTCTTTCCTCTAGATGTACTGCAGATGATCACTCATGAGCTTTCAAGGACCCAGTCAATACTCACCGAAGTAGGATGTAGAACACTGACTTTGTGTACTGTGTTATACCAATTGACTTTGGTGATCCTGAGATCCTGGTTGTGAGACACATTATCTTTGGTTGTTTGAGTAAGACGTTTTCATGTCTGTGCATGCAGTATGTTTCATGATATTCATGAATGTATTTTCAGTAAAGCTCAATACACATGAGCAAATTTTCCCTGTCACACCTATATATATCCTTGGGCAGAAATCCATCTCCATCCTAAACCCATGGAAAGATAAACCTGCTTACCTATACATGTATCTACTTTTAGATTACCATTATTTCAAGATTGTGTATATAATGATCTTGAACTCTGTTTTTTTATAACTTCATTAGCCCTTAATGCAGTAATTGTAAGAGTAGTAAGACCTGGAATCATGTATAAGCTGGTAAACGTTTGTAAAAATACATTGGGAAGAAGAGGAATTGTTCAGTTGGAATTGAGGTTGTAAAATACGTAAGAATGAAAATCCCGAAAGCTTTCTAGAGTATGTCAATGACCTTGCTTCTATTTTCTGGACACTTGGTAACTGCTTCACTGTGGGCACTTAAATACATACAAGGGAAGAGATACCAAAGGAAAACTAATAATTTAGAAAGCGCCTTCATGCAACTTTGTTTATAATGAATTCAGTTAACATCAAAGCTAAAATATCAATGTTGCTGTGTTACACGGGGAATAAATAACTTAATAATTATAACAAAAACATACCCCAAATGACATATTCGACTAAAAAGAAACAATTAGGATATCTTTTTTAATTAAAATCAACTTGATTACTGCAGCAGATTTCCCGTCCCCTTGAATACCTTCTGCAATGATGATCTTATCTGTTTGGTCTTTAGGCTATAAACCAAAGGGTTAAGAACGGGGGTCAAGAAGAGGAAGAGATTTGCCATGGTTACATGGAGAAGGGGAGATGTGAACGTGCCAAATCTATGAATTAAGGCCAGAACAATGAGTGGCACATAGAAGATGAAGACAGTAAAGATGTGGGAAACACACGTATTAAGTGCCTTGACCTGACCATCTTTTGAGGCAATACCCAGCACTGTTTTCAAAATCAGAATGTATGAAATTATAATGAACACAGAGTCAACTCCAAAGGAGCAGAGAACAAGGCACAACCCATAGATTATATTGATTCTTACAGGCCCACAGGCCAATTTCATAACATCAGGATGGTAGCAGTAACAATGAGATAGAATCACACCCTTGCAGAATGGCAATCGCTTGAGTAGGATTGGCAATGGGACCATTAAAGCCACACCCCTAGCCACAGCCACAAGTCCCATCACAGTAATTCTAGCAGGGGTTAAGATCACAGTGTAGTGCAGCGGGTCACGAATAGCTACAAAACGATCAAAAGCCATGGCCAACAGAATGGCTGATTCCACGGATGAACAAGCATGTATGAAAAACATCTGTGTCAGGCAAGAATGGAACTCAATTTCTCTGTGATTCAGAAGGAAGACGTTAAGTACTGTGGGCAGAGTTGATAATGACAGACCCACATCTGTAGCTGCTAGCATAGACAGAAAGATATATTGAGGCTCATGAAGGTTGGCAGTGGTTCTGATAACAAAGAGGATGGTGCAGTTCCCTAGCAGGGCAATGAGGTACATGACACCCAGTGGAATCGAGATCCATTCTTGTACAGCCTCCAGACCAGGGATACCTGTTAGAAGGAGAGTTGGTGGCTGAAACCAGCTGCTATTTATAAGACCCATTAGGGTATTTCTTGGCATCCAGCCTCAAGTTAGTTTCCAGATGCTCCTATTGGGAGAAAACATAATAGGTTTGAAGATTGAAAAGCAAAATGCATCTAATTTATTTTGGGCAGCTCAAACACAAGGCATCTTTACAGCAAGGACTTTATCTTTACAAAAATTCTAAGTCTCTCTGAATAGCTATCAGAAGTTAGAATTTAGAAAACTGCTAGTAAATGTAAAAGTTAAGTTCCTTTGGTTGGAAACCCTTAATCATTCATCAAATGGCAATGAAAATTAGGAACATAAGTTCCTTTTTAGTTTTAAATCTTAGAAATATTTCATTTTTGGATGTCTTTCTCATATTTGGAAGTTCTATTCATCTTATCTAATTATGTTTAACCATACTTTCATATTCAATCTGTTTTCCAAACAACCTAAAAGGAATCATTGTTCTTTCTCCCCTACCAAATTCATATCTGTATATAATCTGGCATCTGGAAGCATGTTTATATTTCTTCATGTAAAAACAAAACAGAATATTTCAATAACCCACAAGTCATTCAAAAGTCTTGCATAAGATACGATTCATTTTTAATGTTTTATATCTCATTTTTTATTACATTAACCTTTAAAAGGAACATAATCATCAAAATAAGAGTGAAAGATAAAATTATGAAAGCTGTTATAGTTATTAATTATTAACTTGACATAGACATATAATAATTTCAAACATTCACAGATGATTTATTGAAACAGTTGAAATATGTTTTGTGTGTCAAAATATAAATAAAATAGATTTAAAACCATAAATATTTTACTATCCCTCAGTAAATGTAAAATGACATATTTTGAGGGAAACATATTAGCATATAACTCTTTATTCTATAGAGAAGAGTAAGAAGATATTAATTATGTGTGTTTGAATATATTTATGTAATTTTTTTTAATTTCAAAATTTATCTAATTGAAATGTAGACCAGAGTTGTAACTACAATGGATTGTTTGGGAGATAGGTAATAGAATGGAGCAGCATTTTTATTCAGAAAACATGAAATCAAAGCAAAGTAGAATAAATTATTTGAAAGCAGAGTCCCAAATTAAATAGAGATTAATGTGATTCTTTTGGAAGAGCAGTTTGATTGTGACAAGCAACTATTATTATAAGTTAGTAATACTTAGTTATTAATAACTAGTTTTTAATAATAGATATGGTCACTAAGGACAGTTATTTCTGTGCTGTTTTAAAATAGATGTAGTTATATTATTAAGGATAAGATACTAGATGAATCTTAATTTATATGTTTTCATCTGTCCATGTGAAGGCCTATTCTGTTCCTCTCTTCCATTCACATCTCCATGACTTCAGGTGCCTACTGGATCGTCCTCTGATTTTTCATGGTATGAGTGGTAAAAATGAAAATACAAAGCACAATTTGTTAAGAGAAGTAAATATAAGCGTAATTTACAAATCCTAATAAGGATTCCCACCATTCGCTGCTACTTCATCTCATACCTTAGACATGTTCTCAAGAGCGACCAGTCCCTGGAAAATGACAACCTGCTTAGTAAACTAGAAGAGAAGTGACAAGCAGGAGGGCCCTCAACACGATGGATCGACATAGCAGACGTAACAACAGGCTTAAACAAAACAAGTGTGAAGATGGAGCAAGGTCAGGCTGTGTTTTATTCTGTTGCACATAAAGCTGGTTAACCAGTACCCAACAACAACAACAATGAAGATTCAGACATTCTAAGGATTTAGAATAATAAATAAAATATATGATTTATGTATTCATTTAGGTATACAAAGAGTATTATGAAAAAATATTGGCATGATGAATAAAAGATTGGGTTAGCCAATCTCACCAACTATTTGCATAATACTCATACAATCATTCAATACGCTGCGGCTCAACACACTAAGAGAAAACAATCCTATATAAACCAAATTCGGATCTATGCAGTATACTGCATACCACACATATGTGTACACAAGCAAATAGGCTACATGATCCTATATGCACATAACACAAAGTGTCCTTACTTTGATAAGTGTATTTTGAAATCTACTTTTAGCTCCATTATTTCCACCTTTCTCCAATGTCTTAAACACTGATCTGGCCATTGTTAACATCACCATCATCAATACTATATCAAAAACATTGTGACTACTGTTATAAAGTTCTTCATAGAGACTTCTATTTTCTATCTTAAATTGCCTTATGCCTTTTTCCTGGTTCTTTCGAATGAGAATGTCTTTTGTTTCTAATAATGTTGATGTTTCCTGCCATTCTCTATTCCATTCTCGTTTGTTGTGTCACTCCACGGTAGATAACATGGTGAGACCTTTATCAAAAAAACTATGATGTATCTCCTACTCAAATTATCACATATACTCATTCCTTATCTTTACCAATGGTAATTAATTCTATTGCTTAAAGACAACTTTATGTTGAAAATTCTTTTAAAAGGCCCCATAATGGTTTCATCTCATAATTTCTCCAATCACTAGTTCTCTACAATGATTACTGCCATCTTCCTACATTTGAAATTTACAAACAGTATTTCATATTATAATTCTTACCTAAATGAGGCTCTCTTATTTAGCGTGATTTTGAATGTCTTTAAAATTAGGATCAGAGCTTACACACCTTTCAAAATGATAGCCAGTGTTGTTTGGGAATAGAAAATGAATCCCAAACCAAGCCCACTGCACGAAGTTTATGTCAACATAGAGCAACCGAGGTTTTGAAAGCTGTAGACGTTTATAGGAACAGCATAGTCTCATTTGCCTCCCTCAGAGGAGCTAGTTGGTTTGAATCAACCTCCTTGTGGTTAGCAGTTCAACACTTATGCAAGATCACCTAGGAGATTATGTCTAAATACATTTCAATCACTAGTTTAGAGATTCTACTTAGTCATATCCTTTATAAACCCCTAACAAAGACATAGGAATCAGCAGTTGTTCAAGAACCCATTGAAGCTATGATATGGAACAAGTTTTAGGGCCATACTCTCAAAATTGATGCATTTAGAACTCAAGAATAGATTTTCCGAAACTTAGAGTAGAAGAAAAAAAGTATATTATGAGGTAGACAATATAAATTTTCCTATTTATCAGCTTGATAGGTTTCTAATAATGCTTGTGCTGAATTTCCTTTTTTTTTCTGTGTAGAGGATTACTGGCCATAACAGAACGATATTGCACAGAATATTCCTAGGGATCCAAATGTATTTAACTACTATACTTAAGTATGTTACAATATTCATGTCTCCGAAATCCTATAATGTCTTTTCTCAGCTACCTGATGACAACTCGATATTTCCTTAAAATATAATATCTCTATTCTTACCTCAGAAAATCCTGATCCTTTGGTTACATTCAATGGATTTTCATCATTTAGCCTGGAACTTCTGTATCCCTATTCAATCTTCTAGTATGGTAACACCTTCTCCCACCTCCTTTACCTTCACTCTATATTGCCACTGAGCTTCTATGACTTTACATCCTGCTTTCTAAGGAAATTTAATTTAATCTTCCCATAAAGATGGTTTTCTATCTCTACTGTTTTCATAAAAATAATTTTGACAATTACTTCACCATGGAAAAAGCACCTTCAGTAAGAGCTGATAGTGATTTGACCAACACAGTTCTTCTCTTTAACCTTCCTTGGCTTAGATGGGTAATTGATCGCTTCTTAAGAAATCAGCAATCTCTAATTGAAGCAATTCTCTCACATTCAGAGTTATTTATTGCAACTAATGAAGTCTCCTAGAGAAATTGTCCCAGAAGGAGTTCATATTCCCACTAGATTGTAGTTCAAACTTGCAGTAACTGAAATGCTAACAAAACAAATTAAATAAAATCAAGGCCATACCAAATTCTCTCTTTCCAAAATTCCAGAGCACTTAAATTTATTGCACATTGTGATGGAAACCAATGATACGTCTGCTATCATAACTTATGAGGGACTTTACCTTAGAAATAAATGAAATAAATTATATACATGTTGCTCACTCAGTGCACTCTGTGATTACAACAAAATGACATTCTGTAAAAGCTAAAATTATATAGAGAGTAAAATGATTAGTGGTTGCCATAGGTTTAGGTTTGGCAGGGAGAAGGTGAAACAAGGACATTTTTAGAACAGTACATTTTTTTCTCTATGATGCTGTAGTGGAGATCACATGATATCCATTTGTGAAAACACAGAACTTTATAAGACAGAGTGAACTCTAATATAAACTACCAGTTTCAATTAATGAAAGTATATTTATATAGGTGTATCAGTTGTATCAAATATACCACAGGGATGCTAAGCATTAATGGTAGGAAAATCACAGTGAGAGGGAAGAAGGTGCTTTGTATGCCTTTGCAGATGGGCCTGGTGATCTACATCTAGTCAGGTCTTGAATACTTAACGAATGTGGTTCTACTTTGAGACACACTCACATCTCTGAGCCAGCAATTAATTGTACTGTACAGTATGGAATTTAATTCTAATGGATGGAGCAATTTAAAAGTAAACAAACTAAACCACTAACTACAGATGCAATCATTTAAAAAATTAGTAGCCCATGATTTAAGTTCATATCTGTAAATTCTATGAAATTAAATATTAACATTAAAAAGATCAAATTGAACCTATTGTCTGAGACAATGACTGAAAGATAGGCTCAGGAGGGGCATAGCAGTCAAAGTGAACATAGTGGACCTACCATTGTAAGAGAAAAGAACAGTCAGGACCATTACCAGGGGCATAAGAAAAAGAGCAGTTACATAAAATCATAGGATTTTGTTTCCTCAAAAGTATCTTCCTTTTTGTTTAAAATATTCAATAAAATATTGTCTTAACATTGCATTAAAAGTTTGAAATCTGGATATTGTCATGTTCAAAATAAACCACAGAATATTTAACAAATATTTTAGAAAGAAATTGGGGGCATCTATTCCAGATAGCTCCCAGAAATTCAAGCCAGGTTTGGAAGGGGACATGGCACAAGTGATGCCAGTGATAAGTCAGAAGGACCTTGGCTGAAAGCAGAGAATACCTGTAAGATGTTTACCAGTGTTTTTTTACTATGCAAAGGCATTCAACGGTGTATATCATAACAAACTATGGAGAATATTGAGAAGAACGGGAATTAGAGAGCACTCCATTGTACTCATGTGGAAACTGTACATGGACAGAGCAGTCATCATAGCAATACAGCGGAATACTGCTAGACAGGGTTCTCTAGAGAGATAAAACCAAATTTCTGATAATTTAATATATTTATTTATAAAGATAATTAGGTATATAACAATAAATGAACTGTTAAATCATATACAGATAAATATATAATACAAGAAAGAAACAATTAAATTAGAAAGCACTACAAATGGCTCAGTGCAACTCACGTCTGGGAAAGTTGAGAGACTAGCAGTCCTTCAAGTCTAGTCTGCTGCCAGATTTTCCTCTATTTGTAGAGAGAGCTGGGCTATGTCAGCACAGCAGCCAATCACAAGGCAGGTCACCAACCGCCAGTCCCCA
>NW_022103939.1:2446675-2450413 GCF_000313985.2 Echinops telfairi
ACATTCAGAGTTATTTATTGCAACTAATGAAGTCTCCTAGAGAAATTGTCCCAGAATGGGTTCATATTCCCAATAGATTGTAGTTCAAACTTGCAGTAACTGAAATGGTAACAAAACAAATTAAATAAAATCAAGGCCATGCCAAATTCTCCCTTTCCAAAACTCCAGAGCACTCAAATTTATTGCACATTGTGTCAGAAACCAATGATAGAGAAAATTTTCCTTAAAAACAAATGAAATAAATTATATACATGTTGCTCACTCCATGCACTCTGTGATTACAACAAAACGACATTCTATAAAATCTGAAACTATATAGAGAGTAAAATGATTAGTGGTTGCCATAGGTTTAGGTTTGGCAGGGAAAAGGTGGAACAAGGACATTTTTAGAACAGTACATTATTTTCCCTAGATGCTGCAGTAGTGATCACATAATATCCATTTTCAAAAATACAGAACTTTATAAGAAAGAGTGAACCCTAATATAAACTACCAGTTTTAATTAATAAGAGTATATTTATATAGGTGTATCAATTATAGCAAATGTAACAGAGGGATGCTAAGCATTAATGATAGGAAAATCACACCAAGAGGGAAGAAGGTGCATTGTATGCCTTTGCAGATGGGCCTGGTAATCTACATCTGGTCAGGTCTTGAATACTTAACGAGTGTGGTTCTGTGACACACACTTCTCTGAACCAGCCATTAACTGTACTGTACAGTGAGGAATTCAATTCTAATGGGTGGAGCAATTTAAAATTAAACAAATTAACCACTAACTACAGATGCAAGGATTCTAAAAATTGGTAGCCCACGATTTAAGTGTATATCTTTAAAATCTATGAATTTAATTATTAATATTTAAAAGATCAAAATTGACCCTATTGTCAGAGACAATGACTGAATGATAGATTCAGGAAGGGCAAAGCAGTCAAAGTGAACATAGTGGGCCTATCATTGTAAGAAAAAAGAACCAGTCAGAAACATTACCAGGGACATAAGAAAAAGACCAGTTACATAACATCATAGGATTTTGTTTCTCAATAGTATCTTCCTTCTTGTTTAAAAGATTCAATAAAATATTGTCTTAATATTACATTAAAATCTTGAGCTCTGGATATTGTCATTTTCAAAATAAACCACAGAATATTTAACAATATTTTAGAAAGAAATTGGAGGAATCTATTCCAGATAGCTCCCAGAAATTCCAGTTGGGTTTGGAAGGGGACATGGCACAAGTGATGTCAGTAATAAGTCAGAAGGACCTTGGCTGAAAGCAGAGAATACCCATAAGATATTTACCAGTGTTTTTTTTTTTACTATGCAAAGGCATTCAACTGTGTATATCATAACAAACTATGGAGAATATTGAGAAGAACGGGAATTAGAGAACACTGCATTGTACTCAGGTAGAAACTGTACATGGACAGAGCAGTCGTCATAGCAACAGAGAAGAATACTGCCTGGCTTAAAATCAGGAAAGATGTGCATCAAAATTGTACCATTTCACCATACTAATGACATCTGGATGCTGAGTAAATAATTCAAGAAGCTGGACTCTATGAAGATGAATGCAGTATGAGAATTAGAAGGAGGCCTGCGATATGTGGGTGACACAACCTTGCTTGCTAAAGCAAGGGGGACTTGAAGCACTTGCTGATGAAGATCAAAGACTTCAGTCTTCAATATGGATTACCACTCAATGAAAGAAAATCAAAATCCTCACAACTGATACAACATCATGATCAATGGAAAGTAGATCAAAGTTGCCAAGGATGGCATTTGACTTGGATTCATAGTCCATATGCATGGAAAGAGCAGTCAACCAATTTCAAGGATCCAGGCAATATATTGCATGAGGCAAATGTGCTGAACAGATCCTTGTTAAAGTGTTGAGGAGCAAGTATGTTACTTTGAAGAATAATGTGTACCTGACCGAACTCATGGTATTTTCAATCACCTCTTGAGTGAGAAGGTTGGACAATGAATAAGGAGGACCACAAAAGAACTGATGCATTTGAATTATTGTGTTGGTAAAGACTATTGAAAATTCCATGGACTATCAGAACAAACACATCTATCTTGGAAGAGGTATAACCAGAATATGCCTAAGAAGTGAAGATGGCATGACTCTGTATCACATTCTTTTCATATGTTATTAGGGGAGATCATTCCTTGGGAAGGAAATCATACTTGGGAAAGTGGGTACTCAGTGAAAAAGAGTAAGACTGTCAAGGAGGTGGATTGACACAGTGGCGGCAACAATGGACTCAAATATGACAATGTTGAGGATTACACAGCAGCAGATAGTATTTCTGCTGTGTATTGAGTTGCTATGAGTTGGAACTGAATTGATGGCCCCTAACAACAACATTCCAGAACAAATGTTGTTATATAAATACAGTCAGGATATTTTAGCTGTGATTAGAGATTATAAAACAGAGTAGTTCAGTGAATATATTGGATCATAGTTGATAATTTTCCTTTAAAAAATAGAAAGTTTTGAACTTGAATAATTTTGCTAGCTATAAATAGTCTTAAAAATAATTAACCAGAAAATTCAGGTTTTAAGAAACTGGACTCATGTTTTGATCAACAGAGTAATCTCTAATCAGTTGCCAGACATTGAATCTCTAATCCATTACTTTAAATGGTAAAGCTTTTGGAATATCACTAAATCTATGTTCTTACTTTCCCATGTGGAAATAAGCATGTAAAGTATTTATAGTTGTGCCTGGACAGGGTAATTACTCATTAACCCAAACCTACTACCTTCTTCTGGCTGATTCCTACTCATCACAATACTATTTAGGGTTTATGAGACTACAAATCTTTTTTGTTAAATCATTTTATTGGTGGCTATTATAACTCTTATCACAATCCATCCATCCATTGTGCCAAGCACATCTGTAAATTTGTTGACATCATCATTTTCAAAACATTTTATTTCTACTTAAGCTTCTCATTTTTCCCCTCTCAAGCCTCCCTCCATTATGAAACCTTCATAATTAGTTTATTATTATTATTTTTTCATGTCTTGCACTGACCGATATCTCCCTTCACCCACTTTTCTGTTGTCCATTCCCCTGGGAAGGGGTTATAGATAGATCATTTTGATCAGTTTCCCCAATCTCCCCCTAACTTCCCTTTACCCTCCTGGTATGGTTATGCTCAATGTTGGTGCTGAGGGGTTTATCTGTCTTGGATTTCTCGTGTTTCCAACTTTATCTGTACCTGTGCACAAACTTTGCTCTAGCTAGATTTGTAAGGTATAATTGGGGTCATGATGGGGGTAAGCACTGAAGAACTAGAGGAAAGTTGTATGTTTCATTGTAGCTATATTGCACCCTGATTTGCTCATCTCCTCCCCACGACCCTTTTCAAAGGATGTTCAATTTTCTACAGATGGGCATTGGGTCTTCATTACACACTCCCCTCATTCACAATCATGTGATTCTTTGTTCTGGGTCTTTGATGTCTGATACCTGATCCTACGGACAACTCATGATCACACAGGCTAGTGTGCTTCTTCCATTTGGCCTTTGTTGCTTCTCAGCTAGATGGCCACTTGTTTATCTTCAAGCCTTTAAGACACCAGATGCACACTGGGCCCTCCAAGCTGGGCCATCGTAGTGGGGCGGCAGGTGGACATTGGGCCTCCTCATGCGCACTCCCCTAATACAAGAACACCTTGCCCAACTAAACGGTCATTTTATATCTACCTTCCCGACATGATCG
>NW_022103939.1:2452970-2484499 GCF_000313985.2 Echinops telfairi
CCCCACCTCCTCCTCTCCCATGTCCCCCCGGAACTGTCAGTCCCATTGTTTTCTCCTCCATATTGTTCATCCAGCCTGCCCTATCCAGACAGACCTGCGGAGACAACAACATGCACAAAAACAAGACTATATCTTTTGATAGCTGGGCACCATCAGCTTTCTTCATCACATTTTCATATTCACCAGCTTTGTCTTCAGCCACCGTGTCGGGAAGGTGAGCATCATGGAATGCCAGGTTAATAGAACAGATTGTTTTTGTGTTGAGGGAGTACTTGAGCAGAGGCCCAATGTCCATCTGCTCCCTAATACTAAACCTATAAATATATGTACATCAATCTATTTCCCCATCGTCATATATAAATATATAATCACATATGTGCATGCCTTTATTTAGGCCTTTATAAATGCCCTTTGCCTCCTAGTTCTTTCCTCTATTTTCTTTTACTTTCCTCTTGTCCCACTTTTATGTTCAGCTTTCATATAGGTTTCAGTAATTCCTTTCGGTTACATGACCCTTGAATAAATCCTACCAGGCCTCCTACATAGTCCTCCTCACTGATTTTAGATCACTTGTTCCCTTGTACCTGAGTTTGTTTACACCCACTTCCTTTCCCTATCTCAGCCTCACCAATGTCCCCCCAGAACTGTCCCATTGCTTTCTCCTCTGGACTGTCTATCCCGCCTATCTTATCTAGATACACATGTAGAGATAATAATATGCACAAAAATAAGACAGAGCAAAACAAAGCAAAAATGGAAACCAAAGAACAACAACTAAAAACAACGACAAAGGAGAAAAGCCTTATAAATAATTCAAGGTCTGTTTGTTGACCTTTAGCAGTGTTTTTCAGTGGACTCTGATAGAGTGCCACACCCTGGCTCCACAGTCGATTTTTGGTATTCCCTGGGACTTCACTGCTCTGTTCTTGCTGCTCTGTTGCATGCCCTTAATGTTTTGCCTTCAGTGTAGTGGGGTCATATCGGGCACAATTCCCGCACTGTGTCTCTAGTGTTGGCCTCCATAGCACTATGGGTGTTTGAGGGACGTTATGTATTGTGGTGAGGTCGGCCAGATGGTCCTCTCTGTGCTTTGGCTGCTCTGAGAGGGAATATCATCCTCAGGGCTTGGTGGGCCAGGATATGTTCCACTCTCTCTCCCCCCCTTTCCCTTGCCCCTGTGTGCTCTTATCAGACATGTCCCTCTCCCTGAGCTGTCACTTCAGTGCTGTCCTCTGAAGTAAAGTCTTTTGGGGGAAAGGGGAGACTACAAATCTTTATGAGAACAAAAGCCTCTTCTTTCTCCCTTGAAGCAGTTGATGGGTTTAAACCACTGACCTTGCAGTTAGCAGTCTAACGCTTTCTAGAGACACCAGGGTGCTCCTGAGAATTCAGTAGATTTAAAAAATTATTTATATACAGCATGATAGAAATATATTTGCATATTTTAGAGTCATGTTAGGCTTGAGAGATAGCATAATAGTAGTATTATGAGAAATATTGTAACAATATAAAATATTGGATTAGCATTACTTTATAATAAGTAGTTGTTGCCAAAATGGGGAAATATTTCTATTGTTATGGTGCAAGAAATGAAAAGCCTCAGTACGTGAATCAGAAGAGACAAAGCTTTAATGCCAGTGGAAGGAGTGTCAGCTATCGCTTAAGCCACTCAGACACCGAGTGATCAGAGCCATGAGTTTTATGAGGATCATCAAACAAGCAGGCGTGCACAGGTGGTGTTTACAATGATTTAAACAAAGATTTGGGCTGGAACTCCTTGCAAAACAGCATTTGGCCTCATCCTGTTTCACATCTGGAACACGGGTGGTTTCCTGTTGTTGACCGTAGGTTGAGACATTTGCCAGGTGAAAAGTAAACTTCCTCTTCACAAGGAAAACGGTCCTCTTCATGAGGTGTCAAGCGAGCCAGGCTCTGGCTTTCAGGGAAGGTCCCCACGGGAAGGTTATAAAAGTGGCTGCAGAGAGGCCATATGAATGGCTGGAATAAGTAAACATGAGATAGCTATTCCAGGTCATTTGTAATAGATTAATTTCAACAGGCCTCTACACTATAGCAAAAGGGATCATTGAATCACTATGCACAAGTCTCCCATGTATTTTACAATATTCAGTCATTTATACAGTTTATAACATAAGAAACTATTAAGTATTTGCATAGTTAATCTTTCTGTTTTCGATTAAGATACTTAATTTTTCAAACATACCTAATATATTTTTCATTCACTGGAGTCTTTCATTCATTACTGCCATTAAGTCCTCCTGCCAGAGGCAATCAACTAGTGCAACAACAGGAGAGGAAGAGTTCATACGCGGAGCTGGTCCTTCCAGACACACGACATGAGGGTGGGAAGAAAGACACAGATGGGAAAGGAGAGAAAAAAGGATACTTTTTGAAGAACCAAATATCCCTGTACATCAATTACCTCAGAATAGAAAGACAAATCAATAAAAGCAAGAAATTCCATGCATTTTGACGGGGAAGCTAATAGAGTGGGAGATGAGTGCTCTGCTCCTATATCTGAGTGAGCTTTCCTTGCAGGATGTCGCGCACTCCAATTGGGATGGTCGTGTAGGGGTAGAAATAACCATGAAACATACTCATTTGGTAAACAATGTAAAGAGTTCCCTTCTTCCCTCCCCACAAGGGAGGTATGTAAATGCCCTTTACAGTACTCTGGCGACAAAGTGAGAAAATGTCATGGGGGAAACTGGCTGCTGAAGGCCTCAAGGGAGTCACCATTGTTAGTGGGAAAGGACATTGGAGTCAAGGACCCCAGGATCAGCATGAAAGACAAGAAGTGATGAAATGGGCCAGGACACGTGGAATCAGAACTAAGATCATTAAATGGAACCAAAGAGAAACAAACAAACAAAAACAACAAAACACCGTCACCGAGTTGATCCCCAATAGGATCGCTGTGAAGAGAAAATAGTCACAGTTGAGCAGAGGGCTCAGAAAGGACGCAGTCCATAGAGAATCACATGGGAGATGAGGCAGCCCGTAACAGAGTGAGCCAACAGAACAACACTCACAACAACTGCCATCCAGCCCGGGCACCAAACTCCTCGGGGACATTTTGGCTTTCCCTTTACTGTAAATGGTAATAAAAGTCTACGGGCATCCCAGTGAGCAGAGACCTAATGTAGACCTAATAAATAGCACAACGGAGGACATCCACATCCAATTGGCAGAAAAGTTATTCAAATATATTCTTACACAAAGTTATAATATAGACATGATACATGTATATGTGTATATATTCAAAAGCACAAATATAGTCATTTGAAACATTAAAGACTATGATATGTATAATTTAATTTTTATTGCATTCTTTTAAAGATAAGAATAAAAATCTGAGTTTTAAAATATGATGTGCAACACCCCTGATTTTGAGTATATGAGCCTTCCAAGACCATAACTGCAGTCCTCCAAAACGTCCAACCAAATTCATTTCCATCATGTCAATGCTGAATCAGTGACCCTCTGTGGGTTTTGTAACTGTTTACAGGATTACAGGAGTACCTTCACCCCACCCCACCACCAGGCTTGGTGATTTCTGGGGATCATGAGGATCTCAGTAGCACCCCCGGGGCTACTCCACTGCTGTTCTGGCCAAGTAGCTGCCTTCTGGATTTCTGGGAACATACCAGTGAGTGCTTCTAGTGCTTCATCAGTTTGTTGAAATATTTAGATTGGTATACTGTCAATGTCTAAAGCCTTGGTTTTATTAATCCTTTCAGAGAAGCTTGCACTTCACACAGTATCATTAATACTCAATCATATGATATTTCTTGAACTGTTTGATTATTAACTAGTAACCTTTGCTACTATGACTCTGTTTATTTTTTCGTATTATCTTTTCATGCTTCCTGCATCATTCATTATTTTTCCCATAGAATCCTTCAATATTGCGACTATTAACTTTTTCCCGTCATTTCTTTCAGTATTAGATATAATGAGCACGTCTTCTTTGATGACTTTCTCACTGTAGTGCTTCACATACATCATTGACATACTTTGTCTTCCTGGGTTGCCCTTTGATACTCTGTTTAGTTGTTTCATCTCCTCATTGTGTCCATTTGCCTTAGAAACTCTATGATTAAGAGCAAGTTTTGAGTCTCTCCTGACATCCACTTTGAGTTTTTCTCTTCCCTCTTTTTAATGATCTTTTTCTTTCTTCCTGATTAATGTCCTTTATGACATCCCGTAGCTCATCAGATTTGCTCTCATTAGTTTTCAATGTGTCAAATCTATTCTTGAGATGTTCTTGAAATTCAGGTGGAATAAAATAAAGGTATGGACCCATGGTGGTGTAGTGGCTACATGTTGGGTTGTAATCTGCATGGGTGGCAGTTCAAAACCACCAGAAGTTCCATGGGAGAAGACTGGGCTTTCTACTCCTGTAAGCAGTTAAAGTCTCAGAAACCCTCAGGAGTCATTAGGAGTCAACTCAATGGCAGGAAATTATTCAAGGTAGTATTTTGACTTTCATATTTTAATTATAATTTTCTTCTGTTTCAACCAGAACTGGAGTAATTAATGGTCTGTTCCATAGTCAGACCCTGGCCTTGCTTTAGCTGTTAATATAGAACTTTCTCCACTGTTTCTTCCGACTGATATAATCTATTTGATTTCTATTTATTGTATCTGGAGAAGTCCATGTATTTACTACTTGTTCGTTTTGTTGGAAAGATACTTGCAGTGAATACCTTGTTGGTCTTACAAAATTGCATCCTGCCATTTCCAGCTTCTATTTCATAATCAAGTCCGTATTTTCCAAGTCCTGCTCCTACCCTTTTGCTTTCAACATTCACATTTCATGTTTGATTTCATGTTTGATCAATTTCAGACTGAAGATGATTGTAAAATCCCTCTATTTTATCATCACTAGCTTAGTAGTTCATTTGAATAATGGTTAGATTAACTGGATACTTTTGCAATGTGTATAGTTCTTAACCTACTACAGAAAGTGGTGTACTTCATGGTCTGTAAATAGACTCTTGATGATGAATGCGACACAATTTACCTCTTGAATGTGTCATTCCTAGCATGTTAAAACATATGACTGTCTGATTCAAATGGCCAATACCAGTCCACTTCAGCTCACTTACACCAAGGAAATTGATCTTTTGGTGTTCTGTTTCATTTTAGACACCTTCCAATTTTACTAGATTCATACTCCGTACATTCCAAGTTCTAATGATGAATAGTTGTCTGAGGCTATTTCTCCTCACTCTGAGTCGTGCCCTTTCAGTAAATGTAACTCGAGAAGTCGTTCTTCTACCCGCGTCATTAGATCAGCGCTATTTGGAGAAGGCAGCTTTTCCTCAGTCATATTGTGAGTGTCTTTCAGCATGAGGGGCTCATTTCCGGGCACTATCTGACAGGCTCTGCTGCGATTCAAGAGGATTCCGTCATTTGGTAATCTTCTGCTGTTGTTCAAATGGTTTTCAGTGGCTAATTCCTCAGAATTGTTGGCTGATTTTCTACTCCTATTTACAATACAAACATTTTATCCTTGCGTAATGGATTAGTTACCCTCTCATTAAAAAGAACAGCACAAATGGGAGGATAAAAAAAATATTTGAAAATAACTAAAATGGAAAATATATCTAAATCCTCTTGTCTTATTTTACCTCTAAACTTAAAAATAGCATCTAATCATTTTATATTGTAAGATACACATCTATGTAATCAAAATCATATCTACTTCATGTATCAGTAGGAAAATTAACTTAGAAACATCTTTCTGTTACTTAGTAATGGTAATTGTGTTAGGTTGGTTTGTCAAGAGAAGTAAAAGTAGTGAAGCTTATATATGTATGTGTATAGAATGATACTTACATATAAAAAATTAGTTCACATCATTGAGGATTTGGGTAAGTCCATGGGTCAGATGTAAGCTGAAGTCATCTCCTGGTTCTTGGAGCTACAAAGCCAAATGTGGAGAAAGCAGGAAGATGAAGCAGGTAAACCACAGACTGATGGATACAGAGATGATTGATTGAATTTGAGATCGGCTGAATGAATTCTAGGTCAACAGTCTGCTGATGGTTTTTGGCATCAGCTGGTGATATAAACAAAGGTGGATTAACCAGATGCAGGATGCAAATCCAGGAATAGAACTGGGCTAGGTTCAATACACTGTCAAGTTAGACTGAGAACAGCCTCTATCCTGAATGAAAACTCCTTCAATCACCCCAAGGCCATGATCAGATTAAGGAGACCCATTCTTCCCATGACAGTGTGGCTGTTTCAGAGAAGATCCTATTAGGGAGTTCACCACATTATGTGACATCATATCATGAAAGAATGTTGACCCACTGAAGTTGGTATAAAATCTAAAACAGTAAAAATATCTAGATTCTTTGTTTTTAAGTTCCTAAAGAAAGGATATAGCTTTTGAATGGGAGAATGCAGATAATAGCTACAGTGCACAGTACACATTTTTGTATGGTAATTGCTATTAGCATTGTTTTGGGGGTCAAATGGGTAATCACAAAGTTTCCATTCTTATCACTTTGGCAATTACCAATGATCTGCACCTCCAATTCTTAAGTTATAGGCTCAAACTGGGCAAAGAATGCAGTGTCCTTGTTGTTATAATTTCATAAATAATCCAAATAACCCAATATTTGTATGTTTCTGGCTTCATTATGGCTAAGTAATAAACAAGAATAATACCTAAAATAGTGAAAATGACTAAAATAATGATTGATCTTTTACTAAAAACTTTCAGATTGTCATTAGCCAAATAGTTTTTTCCATAAAACACAGAATTTTCCATGGGAATACATAGGAATTATTAGCACGCTTGCCTCAAGAATTCTCTGCACAATGAGTGCATATTTTCTGGTTCTTAATGTGGATTACAATATTTTTTCAATCAATTTAACTGATTTATGAAACTAAAGGAAAAGATACACTATACTATCATATATTAAATATAATGTCTATTTAAAGAAGTAAACTTATTTACCAACTGAATTAGACTCAAACTATTCTTTTAAATCTAGTCAAATTTATCTTAGGGAATTTAAATACCATTCAAGTAGAACAACCTCTGTATTTTCCTTCGTATCTGCTGAGTCTTGATACTATAAATAATAGGGTTCATCAAAGGAGGAAAAAGGATATAGATGTTTCCCATGAGAGCATGAACCAAAGGTGAAAGGTGTTTCCCAAAGCGATGAACCATAGTCAGACCAGTAATCGGAATGTAGAAAACCAAAACTGCACAGATGTGAGATGCACATGCCTGTAAGGACTTGATCCTCTCTTCCCTGGATGCAATGGCTAAGACCGTATGCAGGATCATGCTGTAGGAGATAAATATGAGAACTGAATCCAACAAGACAGTACTGATTACCAGAAACAGGGCATAGATGCTATTGAAACGAATGTCTGAACAAGCCATTCTAATTAAGTCTTGATGTAGGCAGAAGGAGTGAGAAAGAATGTGGGGTCGGCAATAGTTTAAGAACTTCAGGCGAATGATGACCGGAGGTATGAGTAAAGAACTTCTACCTAAAATAGCAATCCCAATTTTCATGATTTTGTCATTTGTTAGGATAGAAGAATAGCGCAGGGGGTTGCAAATAGCAATGTAGCGGTCAAAGGACATAGCAAGAAGGACAGAGGATTCCATGAAGGATAGACCGTGGATGAAGTAGGACTGTGCAATGCAGAAATCCAAGCTGATTTCTTCAAGGAGCCCCAACAGTATTCCCAGCACCGTGGGCACTGTGGACAAGCCCATGCACAGGTCAGTCAGGGCCAGCATGGCCAAGAAGTAGAACATGGGCTCGTGCAAACTCGGCTCAGTTCTGATCACATGAAGCACCATGCAGTTTCCCAGGAACACCATGGCATAGATGGAGGAGAAAGGGATGGCGAGCCAGACGTAGTCACCTCCTAGGCTGGGAAAACCAGTCAGAACAAAGTTGGGATCACTGAGGTTAGAGATGGAGATCATGGATGCTACTAGAAAAATGAAATATTCCTGGGGAGATATAGTCAGTTGGATGAATTCCTGATTCTCAAATACCTAATAGTGATTTTCTGCTTTTCAGAATAAATAAAAAAATGCAATATCCTTTAGTGCCATGATCTCAAAAATTATAGGGTTTTTGTATCCCTTAATTGATTATCTTTTGGGGAAAAAATCTATAGTCTAGGCATAACATTTCTAGTATTAGTGAGTAATGCCCAGAAAGCAGAGTGTTTTATACAGAAACAATAACAGTAATGGGCACTTGGGATTTTAATATGAAAGTACCCTTATGGGAGTCTCTGATAATTCTTGAAAGAAAGCACTGTGTGATCACAGGGATTCATTGCTGTCATAAATGTAGTCCATTAGGGACTATGAGTAGATGGGTTAATTTCTCTTGGTTACAACCGTTCCTTCTACCACCCCCAATGGGTCACAAGTCCCAAAGGAAACAAGTGGCAAATATAACTTTGAAGATCACAAAATGCACCAAGGAAAAACTTAATGAACTAAATTAAATTACAATGTTTTTCATATGCCACCTTATTAAACTTCTCTTTAATCTAGGGACCTTTAGAAATTGTACTGTTTCCCCTCTTTATTTTTGTGTTTCTCTAGGTATTGTAAAAGAATTATATTCACATTATCAAAATATTTCAGTACATAAGATGGCATAAATAGTGTGCATTTTAAATTATCCATTTTCAAACAATTGCTTTATTGTTTATTAATTGAAGTATCAAAATGTATTGATGATCAGTTTTATTTATGACTTTATTTAACTATTTAAAATAAAGTTCAAATAAGTTCAAAATAAGATCAAATAAGTTCTCTGAGAATACTACATATTTTGTATTATCGCAGTAGTGGGAATTATAGACTAGTCTGTGTTCTCTCAGCTGCAAAGTTAGGTACACTACCACATGCCCTCAGCATTACATCATACTAAGTAGTTTAAAACAATATTACACAAATTGATTTGCTAAGAAAATCTGTGAATTAGCTGTATTTTAAAGAATAATCCTGGGACTTCAGAATGCAATTGCAATTCCACAGAAGACCACCAAAATAATTAGTTTACATGGATAACTAAAAAAAAATTCTAAGACTGTAATCACTTTTGTTTATAAGAAGTACAATATTTACAAATATAAGAAAATACTTAAATTATACAAACACCTAGAGAGCATTTGAAGTATACCACTGAACACTGAACATGTAATGTGGGATTGGGAGTTAATGAATAAGACAAATATGCATAAAAATGTTCTAATGAAATCACAAATTTCATGTGCTTTTTAAATTTTTCCAAAGTTCCAATAAAAAATGGTATTGATTAATCTAATGAGTTTTCCGCAATAAAGCAAGGAATGTCATTGAGTAACTACCCCCAACATGACAATCCAGGCTAGGAGAGAAATGACATGTTTTCATTTCTATAAAGGCTTGTCTAGCCTCCAAGGGAAAGACCTGCATTTTTGTCTCAAGATTTTTTATTCGTGTGCCTAACATAAAATTAATTATATTTTGATGCAACTATTTTCAACATTCACTATCTTTTGAAAGTGTCTTATAAACATTTTATAACTGAATGACGTGCCACCACGATGCGCCAAACCAGCAGGGCAACGTAACACATGGAGAAATCCATAAAAAGACTGGACTGTAGCGCCGGCCCAAATCAGAACCAGCCTGACTCCCACCATGGAAGGGTGTGCCATAGAGAATGACACTAGACCTTCTGGTGGGGGAAAGGGAATGACCTACCATACCCAGACACAAGCAGAAGCAAATGAAGGGGAGGAAGGGAGTGGAGCACACCCTGGCCCACTAAGCCCTGAAGAGAGTAGCCCCACTCAGAGCAGTCAATATACAGAGAGAAACATATGGCTGGCCCCATTATGAGCAGTGACTTCCCTCACTGACCCATAGCCCTACATGGGGTAACACTGGATACAGTGTGGGATTTGTGGCCGAGCTGACCCCAATACACTGAGGCAAACACTAAGGGCATGCAATAAAACAGCAAGGGGAGCAGAGAAAGGAAGTCCCAAGGGAGTGGTCCCCCAAACAGACTTTAGGGCCAGGACTTGGCTCCCCATTAGACCCCACCAGAAAACACTCCTAATGGTCAGAGCTTGAACTATTACAGGCTTTTCTTTTTGTTGTTGTTGTTGTTTTTCATGTTGTGTGTTATTGGGGTTTTTTTGTTGCTGTCATTGTTTTGATTTTCTGTGTTGCTTTATTTAATGCTGTCTTGCTTTCATGTGCATATTATTATCTCTGCAGGTCTATCTAAATAAGCTAGGCTGGATAATAAATAATGTGGAAAAGGTTCTGGAGGGGACATGAGAGAGAGGGTGGCGAGGGACAGGAAGTGGTGTTAACCAACCCAGGGACAAAGGAACAACAGTGATTCAAAACCAGTGGTGATGAGTGTGTAGGAGGTCTGGTAGGGAGTGATCAAGGGCAATGTAACCGAGATGAATTTCTGAAACCCAAATGAAGCCTGAGCATGATAGTGGGACAAGAGGAAAGGAAAAGGAAATAGAGGAAAGAACTAGGAGGCAAAGGGCATGTATAGAGGTCTAAATACAAGCATGCACATATGGAAATGTATTTATCTATGATGATGGGGAAATAGATCTATGCACATATATTTATAGGTTTAGTAGTAAGGTAGCAGATGGACATTGGGCCTCCACTCAAGTACTCCCTCAATACAAGAACACTTTGTTCAATTAAACTGGCATTCCATGATGCTGACCCTCCTGACACGATCACTGAAGAAAAATGTGTGCATAAGCAAGTGTGTTGAAGAAAGCTGATGGTGCCTGGATATCAAAAGATATAGCATCTGGGGTCTTAAAAGTGGCCATCCAGCTCAGAAGTAAAACAAAGCCCACACCAGCCTGTGTAGCCTTGAGGTGTTGAAGGGATCAGGTATCAGACATCAAAGGACAAAAAAATCATCATTGTGTGCTTACCTTCCCAACATGAACGCTGAAGACAAATGTGTGCATAAGGAAGTGTGATGAAGAAGGCTGATGGTACCCACTTATTGAGAGATATAGCATCTGGGTCCTTAAAGGCTTGAAGGTACACAAGCAGCCATCTAGCCCAGAAGCAACAAAGCCCACACAGAAGAAGCACACCTGCCTGTGTGATCATGAGGTGTTGAAGGGATCAAGTATCAAGCACCAAAGAACAAAAAAATCATATCATTGTGAATGAGGAGGAGTGCGGGGTGGGGACCCAAGGTCCATCTTTAGACAATTGGACATCCCTTTGCAGAGGGGTCTTGGGGAGGAGACGAGCCAGACAGGGTGCAGTGTAGTAACAATGAAACACACAACTTTCCTCTAGTTCTTAAATGCTTCCTCCCGCTCACACACACACTATCATGATCCCAATTCCACCTTACAAACCTGGTTAGGCCAGAGGATGTACACTGGTGCAGATAGGAACTGGAAACACAAGGAATCCAGGATAGATGAACCTCTGAAGACCAGTGGTGAGAATGGCGATACCAGGAGGGTGGAGGGAAGGTGGGGTAGAAAGTGGGAACTGATTATAAGGATCTACCTATAACCTCCTCCCGGGGGATGGACAACAGAAATGTGGGTGAAGGGAAATGTTGGGCAGTGTAAAATATGATAAAATAATAATTTATGAATTATCAAGGGTTTATGAGGGAGTGGGGAATGGGTAGGGAGGGAATAAATGAGGAGCTGATACCAAGGGCTCAAGTGAACAGCAAATGTTTTGAGAATGATGATGGCAACAAATGGAAAAATGTGCTTGACACAATGGTTGTATGTTTGTGATAAGAGTTGTATGAACTCCCAATAAAATGATTTAAAAACCCAACTAATAAAGTCTTTATTCATTAAAAAAAAATAAGATCATAAAGATTTTCATTCCCAATTAACCAATTTCAAATGTCATCTACACAGAACAATCGGTAATTTGGAGAGATACTAATATTTAGTGAGTAGATAAATTAAGACAAAAAGTGAAACTAAATCTTAGTGTTCTAACCTCTTTTTAAATATCAAGTGTATTGGTGTCACTGAAAAAAATCCATTGAATGCATTATAATTTGAATATATATGCAAGTAAAATAAAAATATAAGAAAGCATCACTTTAAACAATACTTCAGGGGCAAAGCAATCAGTTGCTCAGGGACATTATTTATTTATTTCCGTTATCTATGCTCATGATTTTGGTTTTGTCTTTCTCTATCTCTTGAACTAACATCCCAAATAAATATGACAAATAGGGGTATACATATAAAAAATGAATTATTAAACCCTAGTGGTGTAGTACATTATGTGTTGAAGGATTAGCTGCAAGGTAAACGGTTTGAAACCACTAGCTTTCCTATGGAAGAAAAAGGAGGATTTCTACTCCCGTAAAAATAAATATCACTGTAAAGGTGGGCGAGTGCAGAGTGGAGACTCAAAGCCCATTGGTGAGCAACTGAACACCCCCTTACTGAGGGGCTCTGGGGAGGAGACGAGCCAATCAGGGTGCAAGGTAACAACAGTGAAACATATAACTTTCCCCTAGCTCTTTAATGCTTCCTATCCCCCACTATCATGATCCCAATTCTACCTTACAAATCTGGCTGGACCAGAGGATGTAAATTGGTACGGATAGCAACTGGAAACACAGGGAATCCAGTATAGATGACTCCTTCAGGATCCGTGGTGAGAGGGGTGATGCTTGGAGAGTGAAGGGAATGTGGGGTAGAAAGAGTGAACCAATTACAAGAATCTAAGTACTGCCTCCTCACTGGGGGATGGACCGCAGAGAAGAGGGCAAAGGGAAACATCGGACAGGGTAACTTATGACAAAACTATAATAATTTATGAACTATGAAGGGTTCATGAAGGAGGGGGGAGTGGGGCGGGAAGGGGAAAATGGGCAACTGATATTAGGGGCTAGAGTGGGAGGCAAATGTTTTGAGAATGATGAGGGCAACAAATGTGCATATGTGCTTGACACAAGGGATGTATGTATGGATTGTGATGAGAATTGTATGAGCCCCCAATAAAATAATTTAAAAAAATAAAAATAAACAGTCTTAGAAACCCACAGGATCAGTTCTACTCTCACCTGTAGAGTCGTGAAGAGTCAAAAAACTGCTTGACAGCACTGAGGGTTTTTTTCATTTGGAGGCCTTTATTTTAAAACAAATTTGACATAAAATTGTATATAAATCTAACGCTGATAGTTCTGATTGAACACTTACAGAATTTCAATATAAATGCTGAGTGATGAAGATAATTTTATAGGAGGTAGTGACTATAGCCTACTGATTTTGCCAACTGGTGGCAAATGATATTACTGAGAATTTGTAGCGCTCGATTTTCGTCTTCTTTTCATTGGAAATGCCACTTGGATAGCACGTTCCACTTTGCTCTTTGACATGTGCCAGACTTGTTCACATTCTATGCGGTTGCCCAAAGTAATGGTAGCTCCTTAAAGATAGAAAGTAGCATTACTATTGCAGTAATCTGCTCATGTTTTAGATTAGGTTTCTCATGAAGAGTCATACATAGTCTCATGTTTTATATAACACTCTGTAGTGTTTTTGCTATTGATATTTCCTTTTCTTTAAATTCCAATGGTGATCAATGACCTCCATAATGCTAAAATCCAGAGTATTATTTTTGAGATATTCCATACTTACACTTGTATTTTTTAAACTCTTCTCATTTAACTTTAAGGCATTATTTTCTCCTAGAGGTATCTACAGAACTCTAACTTTTTAAACTCCTTCTGATCCTTTGGAAAAATCACTGGTGCAGTTTTGCTTTGTCTTATAGGGTTGCCATGAGCTAGAATTGACCCCATGGCAATGAGTTTATTTATTGATTGATTGATTTTGATTCTTTACTTGGTAAAATTAACTTCATATTTTCAATCTATGCCTAGTCGTTACTGGCCATCTTCTGAGTTGCCTTAACTGAAGTGTCCTCTTGAACATAATGTTCCTCTTTAGCAGCCTATGAAGTTTTCAAACTATCTTGCATGGACATGTATGAATAATACTGGAGAGGAATGTTGATGTTTTGTTATTATACTCAGTATCTTTCTTTTGGTGTATATATATGGCATTCAATAAATAATCTATTATTTGAAATTACTCTATTTTACTACTTTCAGTGAACTTGTGAGTTCATCATTGACATAAGATATTTTAAAGGGTGTGATAGACAGGGTTCTCTAGAGAGATAAAACCAAATTGCTGATAATTTAATATATTTATTTATAAAGATAATTAGATATATAACAAAAAATGAACTGTTAAATCATATACAGATAAATATATAATACAAGAAATGAACAGGTAAATTATAAAGCACTACAAATGGCTCAGTGCAACTCACTCCCGTGAGAGAGTTGTGAGAGACTAGCAGTCCTTCAAGTCCAGTCTGCTGCCAGATCTTCCTCTATTTATAGAGAGAGCTAGGCTATGTCAGCACAGCAGCCAATCACAAGGCAGGTCACCAACTGTCAGCCAGGTCACCATCCACCAGTCCCAGCTCCAGAGATGTTTTAAAGGGACCTCAACTTACAGCAACACAGTCCACAGGCTAGGTGTCCCACAGGTGGTTTAGCATTTAAATTGAGGCACAGAACAAGCAAGGCAGCTGCATACTGGTCCCATGATCAAAGAGTGAGAGACAAGAAAGGCGAGGCTCACCAAGCCATTTATCTCTCTGCCCTTCAGTTAATCCCACTTGCGTTTATAGCCCAGGCTGGCACAATAAACTATCTCAAAGGTTATTTCTGCAGGAGGACACTTTACAGGAAACTCTTGGCAATTCTATGTAGATTTTACAGAAGAATCAATGAGTTTGAATTATTGAGAAGAATATTGAAAGGATCACGGTCTTACAGAGAAACAAACAATTCTGTCTTGGCTGAAATATAACCAGAAAGCTCCTTAGAAGTAAGATGGCAACACTTTATCTCCTATTTTTTGGACAAGTCCTTAGGAGTGCCCAATCTCGGGAAAAAGCCTTCATGCCAGGTAAGACAGGATCAGCGAAAAACAGGAGGGCCCTCCATGAGATAGACAGACACGATGGCCATAACAATGGGCTCAAACATAGGAACAACTGTAAGACTGGTGCAGGGCCAGGCAGTGTTTCTCTCTGTTATACATAGCGATCCCATGTGTTGTAACTGACTAGACAGCACCTAACAAGACCACCACCTTACACTTAATGCTATATGCCTGCATTCTCATACAGTATACAGCCTAGTTTTAGAATTCCATGTACTAATGTTTCCATAGCAACTCTGGAAGTGTAGTGGTTATTTATTGGTTGCTAACCAAAGATCAGAAGTTCGAAACCAGCCAATCCTCGGGAGAAAATTAAAGTATGGCAAGTGAAAAGGTTCATAATCACAAAGGAGCCTGATGCTGTCACTTTACTGAAAAAGTGAGGTACAAACAATCAGGAACAATAAGTAGTCATAAAAATAACTGAATTTATCCAAAGTTTTACTACAAATTCCTCTGCTTATGCTGGATCAGTGCTCCCCAACCATCAGAAGCCCAGAGAAATAAATATCAATTACCTATCAGTTCACCAAAAATATTTAAAATAAACAAACCAACAAACATCTCACTGTCATCAGAGGAAAACAGTATTTGACTGCAGAGTGTCATAGTGCCAAAGTATAAGTGATTTTTGCAAAAGACAATAGCAGAAATAATATAACTTTATGAAAAATATCTTCATCCCACTAGAAACTAAGAAATACTCTACCTTTTTCTATAAGACAGCAATAACTATATCGATCATATTCTGGTACTTCAAGGTATTATAAAGAAAAAGTTTTTTACAATCTTTTGAAGACATGAAAGAGCTTAGAAATCAATGTTATACTATTTTGCAATAAATAAGAACATTTTACTGTCATTGAGGTTGCTTATATGTAAAGCTAGTATGTTGGTCAGGTTTGGTGTTAACTTGATTGGGCTAGAATTCTCTGGTTTATTAGGTGAGGACACCCCAATAATGTAGTCTACCGTAATATAATCAACTGCATGATGGGATCTGAGTGCACCCATGCAGCTGTGTGAAGATTAAGGTGAAGTGCTATCACTTAATCAGGACACAGACAATATAATTGGAAAAAAATTTAATCAGAGATGTGGCTTACTCCTTTACCAGTCACTGTGGGAATGTTTATCTCTTGATGTTGGCCTCTGTCCATACAGTACTTGTCTCCTCAATTTCCAGTTCTTTGGACTTAAGTCATATTGCCCGATGACTGGGGGAGCTATCAAAAACCTGCCATCCTTCCTACTGACCTTGAATTCATTTGACTCTACAACCTCATTTCTGACCTGCTGACCTTGGGTTCAATGACCGCAGTCTCCACCAGCCTGGGGCTGGTTTGTTTCGTGATTGTGTTCTCTATGTTTTGTATTTGAAATCCAGGCTAGGTAAATCTATAGAGATAGTAAATGTATTAATAATTATGGAGCATAACAGGGAGGTAGTGAGGCAATGAGAGCTGACAGTAACTACAAGAAAGACTGGATTGTCATGATGATTGCACAACTCTTCTTAATATAGTTGAACTATTGATGTTATATGCCAATAAAAATATAATTTATCTACAAAGATATAAATATATACCTCTCTTTCAGTATGGGTGTAGGTATATATATACATACATACATACGCACACACACATCTACCCTGGTGGTGTAGTAGATTGGCATTGGGCTGCATCTGCCTTGTCAGCAGTTTGAAACCACCATCAGCTCTGCCAGAGAAAGAAAGACTGGAATGTCTATTCCTATAAACAATTACAGTCTAAGAAAACCAGGGTGGGTCACTGTGAGTCAGCATTGACTTTCTGATAGCGGGTGATATATGTATATATGGAGGGAGAGAGCGATTGCTTCAGAATGCTATAGAGACTGTTTATTGGGGATTACAAATAGGTCAACGTAATAATTTTTTTCAAAGGATCCCAGATAATCATTGTGGTTTATAATGAAGATGTTTTAAGGAAATTGAAAAATGCATTGTTGAGAAAAATTTCAGAAAGTTGCAATGGGGGTTTCTTTTTTCCCTTCCTGGCACTGCAACAGTGCATTCTTCAAATGCAGCAAGAGCTATCCTACAAGAACTTCAACCCACTGCTCCAAGAATTGAATGCAACATGCTGGCATGGAGTAGGGAACCAGTGGAGAGGCCTGAGGGTCTGGCCCTAATCCCAACTACATGAACACATGCCCCTCCCCCCAGAAGAATTTATTTCAGAGGACAGCACTGAAGCTGCAGCTCTGGGAGAGGGACATGTCTGATTGGAGCACATGGGAACAAATGAAGGTGGAGGAAGAGAGAGTGGGGCACATCTTGGCCGACCAAGCCTTGAAGATTATATTCCCACTCAGAGCAGCCAAACCACAGAGAGGACCACATGGCTGGCCCCACTATGAGACACAACATCCCTCACTGACCCATAGCCCTACCGGGGACAACACTGGAGACCCAGTGTGGGAATTCTGCCCAATTTGATCCCACCACACCAAGGCAAAACACTAAAGGCGTGCAACAGAACAGCAAGGGGAACAGAGCAAGAAGTCCCCAAGGAATACCAAAAGTAGACTTTGGGGCTGGAGCTTGGCACCCCATCAGACTCCACCAGAAAACACTCCTAAAGGCCAACAAACTGTCCTTGAACTTACTACAGGCTTTTCTTTCTTGTAAAAAAAAAAAAAAAAGAATTTTGTTGGAAAATGTTGTCCCATCTACCCTACAGTCCTCATCTTCACCTTTTAGATTTTGTTTTTGTTCTTCAAACTTAAGAAACATTTAAATTGGACACAATTTGACCCTCTAACTTAAGAGAGCCATACTGCCCACCCTACCATTTGGGTGCAGTGTGAACTGAAGGGAAGATAATTCTTTGGGAAAGTTTAGATAGAAATGCTTCATTTATCAGACATTAAAGACCCAGAACAAAAAGTCATATCCATGTGAATGAGGGGGAGTGCAGAGTGGAGACCCAAAGCCCATCTGTAGACAATTGGACTCTCCTTACAGAAGGGTCACAAGGAAAACATAAGCCAGTCAAGGTGCAGTGTAGCACTGATAAAACATACAATTTTCATCTAGTTCTTTAATGCTTCCTCCCTCTCCCCCACTATCTTGAGCTCAATTCTACCTTACAAATCCGCTGGACCAGAGCACATACACTGGTACAAATAAGAACTGGAAACATGGAATCCAGGACAGACAAACTCTTCAGGACCAAAAGAATTATTTCTTGACTTTCCCTCTAGTCCCAGTAATAGTGGGCCCTGAAATAGTAGACCATTGAGACAGGGATTAGAATGACCATGTACAATCTCTACAAATATGTATATTTGACTGATATCTCCCAAGCATTCTTCCTTCTCTTCTAGCTCTATTTAATCCTACAGAGATGAGATGGAAGGATTAGAAAAATGTGTCCAAAAAATGATACTGAGGGCTCAAGTAGAAAGAAAATGTTTTCAAAACAATGATGCCAACAAATGTACAAAGTGCTGGACACAATGGATGGATGGATTTTGAAAAGAGCTGTATGAGACTCCAATAAAATGATTAAAACACAAGAAATGCTGCCTTTGAAAATGTGTAGCGTACATGGAACTTGTGGTGAGAAATGATAGCTTCCCTTTATGACAATGTTTAATGAAGGTTTCTATGATTTAGTAGCAATATGTTTTTACTTACTTTCCTATATTCATTTTCTACATATGCAGAAGAGACTTTAGTTCTTGGGTACACACTCTATTTCCATTATTTTTCACCTTTCTTAGTTTCATTATTAGTCTCTGTGAACATTAAAATTGTGTCTTAATAGTGATGCTAACTTTTCTCTCCATTTACTCGAAACCAATCAAAATAAGGAAATATAATATTCTATGATATGTGAGAGAATTTTTGAAAATTTTATTATTAATTCAGCTTTTTAAAAGTAATATTTCTATTTTATTTTTTAAAGTTTGGTAAAGTATAAGGATGCATATAAATGGTAATTATAAAATTACATGTAATTCCATTAAAAATAATTATCACATGAAAATGTTATTTCTAACTTTTAAAAATATACAATTCTATATACCATTTTACAACATAGCATTCAAAAATATGCTTTCAGCATTTTCTAGTTTGTAAGCATGATCCAATTGGGTCAATCCATCCCAATAAGGGTCTGCCACCTTTTTACTTGCTCTCTGGTTTACCAAATATGATTGCTGTTCTTTTCCCGGGACTGGTTTTTCATGATATAGTGCCCAAAGTAGGAGAGACACCCAAACACACAACTCTTATCACACTCCATACAAACATCATTGTTAATTCAGTTTTGAACGACTGTCCATAACTTCAATTTCTTCAACAAAAACTCTCTTGGGTACAGATAGGAACAAGAGTCATTGACCTAAAAAAAAAGTGATTAACCTTGGGGATTGGCGCCCAGGGGTATGGGATGAGGTGGTGTCAAATATTACATTGTGTGGATTTGGAAAGATAATCCACCACTCTTTCAATTCCTCAAGAGAATTGCATCACAGCCAGGCTCCATGGCTGATACTGCATTTGTCTTACATTTGCCTTGTCGGAAAGAATTTGCCAAGAAAATCCATGCCTTGTCACTCTAGCATATAAGTAAATGCAAATAAGAATGTTGGAAAAGTGGCATAGTCTGTAATATAACAGTGTTCTGATATCCGGGAAGAACAACGTGTAGAAATAGCCTAAGGAAAATATGGATAGTGGTACCCCAAAACGTGCACAAGGAGTCACTCTGAATAGTAATCCTTTCAAAACTGTAAACGTAGCTGTCTGGATTTGAGCAAGAATGTGCGGAATATAAGCAAGCAACAGTGACCTTCAGATTCAGGTGAGTATATAATGCTGAGATAAAAACAGAAGAGGCTTATAGATTAACAAACATTTTTCTTAGACTACCTTTTCACGTGCTAATAGTTATGCAGATATAAACACGGTGACAAAACAAGTGGCTTTTTATCTCTATTAAATGTTGTGCATTCTTTGTATTAAAAAGATCTGGGAAAAACGAAGTGCTAGGTTTATGGAGCCCAAACCAACTCATTGCCATAGAGCCAGCGCCAACTCATCCGGACTCTGTAGGACGGAGTAGAAATGCCCCTCTGCGTTTCTGAGACGCTACATCTTAAAGGGAGGAGAAAGCCTCATCTTTTGTCTCCAATTTAAAGGGAGTTGATATTTATTTGCTCTTCATCAGTGGATCTTGGACTCAGCAGGATTGTCAGGGGTGAACATAAAGAATGAGTAGAAAGAGTACCACAGAGAGAAACACATTGTCCATGTTTTTATGTCAACAAACTAAAGGGAATCAGGCATTTTGAGGTACAAGGAAAAACAAGATTTAGTGTTTTATATAACAAAAATAAAAAGATGTTCTTTAAGGGGAAAGTAGCAAGCACGACACAGATATGAACTGAAAAACAACCCTTGAAAGTTCGTTTTCCTGGTTAATAGAAGATTATGTTTACTTTAGTCCCCCAGAAAAGTGAACTTGAAGTTGGACAGCAAAAGGATTATTGCAGAGCCTTGAAATTTTATAGTAGGGATGTACTATAAATTAAAAAGAAAGAAAAAAATGTTAACAGGAGTAATCCGAATTTCTGGTATAACATGTATTAAAACTTGAAGCATATTTTGCCACCCTGGAAAGAACAAGTACATAAAAACACAGATGGCACAAGTTTGGTGAAAGTCGTTGGACAAACAAATTAAAAAGTCAGTTTCCAAAGAAGAAGGAAAGGAGGAGGATTATAAATCAAAACATAGGATATAAATCAAAAATTAGGAAAAATAACCTGGCAGAGGAGAAGAAAATCTCTTGATGCTGGGTTTAAGAGAGGGCGATGAGAGTTTAGTGTGTGTAACATGGTGACCAATATTTTATAGCTGAAAGAAGAAAACTTTATTTTCCTGGTATATTTAAAGATTTATGCTATGGCATAGCCATAAAAATGAGTCAAGATTAAAATAACAATTTTTTTCAATATCCTCTAGTATATTTCAGATATTTTTTAATTTTTATATTATCAGCTATATTGATGATCGACAAAAATAATTTTGATTAATGCAAGTAAATGCCATGTATACATCGGTAAGTATATTCTTTGCTAATAAAATATTGAGACTAGTGTTTTTATCCTTTTACCTTTTATTGTGATTTGGCTTTAAGTTTAGAGAGAAACTAATTTTCCATTAAACATCTTGCTGTTCCATGACATTAATCACAAGCCCCACAAAGTAGCGGAGCTCTCCCTACTTACCAAAATCCACCCTTCCTCCATATCTTTCCCTGCTTTCTGAGCTTTATCGCTGGAAAGACACAGTCCCTTTCAGTCTGGTGGTTGATTCTTTCAAGTCATTCATACCTCCCTGAGGTTTCCATACAGTTCAGTTCAGAGTTTGAAGGGGTAAAAAGTGCAGTAGTCTTTGAGGTTCCAGTGGTATTTACCAGAACAGTAAGCCTTATACTTTTTATTGTTTTAAGTTTTTTTCCACATTTTTTTTTTCAATTGTAACCACAGCCTTCTATTCTAATCCCTTTCAGAATGAGAGGCAGTGGTAGCAGGGTACCATCACCTGGTTTCAGGGTTCTGGAGGCTGAGCTTTAGGATGTCCACTAGTCCTTTGAACTGTTTTATGCATCTTTGATTTTCTCCACTCTTCTTTTCACTGACTAGAAAAAGACCTCTAGTCAGTGGCCAGTGGCCAGTGACACTTTATATGGCCACTCGCCCACTGTGATCACCTCAGTGGCTACTCATTAAATTACGTTGTAGAATGTGTTCTTTGTGAACTATGTTTCTGAGCCCCTCGATCCCACTGCTCATTCACTCAAGAACATAGGGTATGGTTAGCAAGTGGTATTAGAATATTTTACTTTACAAATAGTCATTGTGAATAACCTTTTAATCCATTGTTCTTTAAAACGCAAATATGTCAACACAAAATTCATAGAAATAAAATTTCTATGGTTTAACTCATGCAAAAAAATTTAGCCATTTATAATATTTTTGCTATATACTGTAACCAATTTTATTTGTATTGTTTGTATTTAAAATACATGATTTACCTAGTGCACTGAGAGAATATTTTCCTAGGATTCACTACTGGGCTACGATGTTTGAAATATCCTGGTTGAAGTTCTATATTATACCTATAAAAGCTGACATATACATTCAGCTTCTCAGAGTCTTTATAACTTGATAAATACCCTAAGATAGCATGTAATTTTCTTTTCATGAATTCCTAGTGGACTGGGAGCATGAAAGAGTATTTCTTAAGTAATAAAGAAAAAAAACATAGATAACTGAGTAAGCTGCAGAAACTATGAGAAAACTAAACTGATATTCAACAGCATGTTTTCAATAAACAGACATAAATGCCTACACACCAATTGTTAGAAGGTTTTATTTTCATGTTGAACCAAGTGTGAGTTTGTATGTACTTACATTGAGAGAGAGGAAATGAAGAAGCATGAGAATGAGATAAGGCATCAAGATGCAGAAAAACACATGAGGTGAACCACTCTGGGAGCTGTTCTGCATCCATGTAAATGTTAGATAAAATACCCTTCAAAGTGACGTTAACCTCTTTAACTTAATACATTTCCATCAATCTAGGTTTTTCAAAAAGGTAACAGAGGAGAGAAGACCAGCACTGAAGCACCAGCTGCTCTCTCTCCATCATTATGTCCAAGCTCAATGTCACAATCTTCATGCCCCCACTGCTGACACTGATCGGTATCCCTGGCTTGGAATCTGTGCAGTTCTGGATTGGAATTCCCTTCTGTGCCATGTATGTCATCGCCCTCTTGGGCAATTGCCTGCTTCTTGCCATCATCAAATCCGAGCGAAGCCTCCATGAGCCCATGTATCTCTTCCTGGCAATGCTTGGAGCAACAGACATTGCTCTCAGTACGTGCATCCTACCCAAAATGCTAGGGATATTTTGGTTCCATTTAGCAGAGATATATTTCGAAGTCTGTCTCCTGCAAATGTGGCTCATCCACACATTCCAGTGTATTGAGTCCGGTATTCTGCTGGCTATGGCCCTGGACCGCTATGTGGCAATCTGTGATCCTCTGCGACATGCAACCATTTGAACTCATCAGCGTCTTACTCAGATTGGAGTTGCAGTGACTCTCAGAGCTGCCCTCCTTGCAGCTCCGAGTCTCATTCTCATCAAATGCCGGCTCAGGTTCTACCGAACCACTGTGGTCTCTCACTCATACTGTGAGCACATGGCCATCGTGAAGTTAGCAGCAGAAGATGTCCGAATCAACAAGATCTATGGTCTGTTTGTGGCTTTCAGTATTCTAGGATTTGACATAATCTTCATCACACTCTCCTACATCTGCATATTTGTAACAGTCTTCAACTTGCCTCAAAAGGAAGCAAGATCCAAAGCCTTCAACACCTGCATCGCTCACATCTGCGTCTTCCTGGAGTTTTACCTCTTGGCTTTCTTCTCCTTCTTTACACATAGGTTTGGGTTCCACATTCCATCCTACATTCATATTCTTCTGTCCAATCTGTATCTGCTTGTCCCACCTTTGCTCAACCCTGTAGTTTATGGGGTAAAGACCAAGCAGATTCGACATCGAGTGTCCAGAATTTTCTACTCCAAGGACCGGTCTTGATTTCTCAGTTAACATGTTTCATTTTAAATGGCAAAAGTCAATTCAGAGAAACACTGTCTTTGAGGAGTATCTGTTATTTGACTTTTTATTGTGTGCCGAAATATAACATTGTAGATTCACATAGAGACAACTTGTGAGGTTCTCATTCCTTAATAGGTGGAGAATTATTTGAACAATTGTTAATCACCTTTCATTAGGGGTTTACATAAAAAGTAGATTTAATAAATATTTGTCAGGAGACTATTTATCTTTTAGTGAGGAAAATTGCTTAAATGCAATTGCTTAGCATTAGTTTAAAATTATTAAAAACATGAAATTATTTCGGTACAAAAATCCATGAACCACTTCCTGGCTCTAAGTACTGGTTTTCATATAAATAAAAATATACACAGATACATAACAAACAAAGAAAAACAACAAAATGAAACATTAAAAAACCCTCACTTGTAAAGGTATTAGAAAATAATAAAAACCAGAACAAATTTAGGAGAACAAAAAATAAGGTGTTAAAATTAAACCTAACTGCATCCACATTACTCTCCTTTCAATGCACTCTGTGGGAGAGCGAGGCCCGTGGTCAGAGAGGATTCACCCAAGGTTTATTCTCAGTGGTGACAGTGCAAGTGGAGTTTGAGCTTTCATTGTCAATGATCGTCTTCCACAGACTGGGTGCTCAGCATTTATGCTCTAACTGGTTACGATTTTCTGGGAGTTATGGCAGGAGAGACTTGTGGGAATAGGAGCTAATGATGAGGACCAAAAAGCAGAAAATGTTCCAATATTGATTGTGGTCACATTGCACAACTGTAATACATTTAAACGATTGAATTGTGTGATACGTGAATTGTTGTCAATAAAACTGTTCAAACATTTTTAAAAAATCAATAAACCTATGTTGATACTATAAGATTAAATAAAGTCCATAATTTTATTTTAGTCTTTACCTAATGTCCTTTTCTATACCATAATCGCATCCAAGACATTGAATCCAATGTATTTCTGAGCCTTTCCTTGTTCCCTATGACCCTGACAATCTTGCGAAATATTCGTGTGGTGTTTTGTAGAATACCCTTTTATTGTATTCCTTTTTCCTGTTTTGTCATAATTAGGTCCAGCTTATAAGAATTAGCTGCTATTTTGATCACATCATACCAAAGGTATAGACTATCATCATGATTTCTCATTTAGTGTATTTTGATAATATGTCTCAGGTAGTGTTTACCAAGTTTATTTATTGACAAGATATTCTTTTAAAAATAAAATACCATTTTGATCGTGTACACTTTAGAAGACAAGCACTAGAGACCATATTTAAGAAGTGGGATTTTATGTTTCTCTTTTCTGAGGTAGAAGTGTCTGCAGACATTATTTGGACTGCTTTGGCATAAGACATTTGCTTATTCTGCCATTTTCATTAATTCACACAGTATTTTATTTATAACACTATGAACTTATGAATTTTGCACATTAAAACCTGTGAGAACTAGAACTTTACATGAATACATTGTTTTTCAAGGTCTCTAAGGTTTCTACCTTTTAACAGGGTTCCTAGTTGGTGTAGAGGTTATTTGTTGGGCTGCAACCTGTAAGGTCAGTAGTTTGAAATGACTAGCTTCTCCATGAGAGAAAGATGGGGCTTTCTACTCCCATGAAGAGTTACAGACTCAGAAGCCTATGGGGCAGCTCTACCCTATCCTATAGGGCCACCATGAATCACCATAAAGTAAATGGCAACGAGAGGCTTTCCACCTCTTAATAGAATGAATTCTTATGACTTCTCTCTGTCTCATTTTAGTGGAAATATTTTTCATTGTTCTTCTCTCATGGGTTCCTGCGTACAGTCCACTCAATTCAAATTTACTTAGGGCAGTACCATGTCTCATCGTTACTTTACCCTTGAACTGAACTTGTTTAAAACGTTTAAAAATTCCGTTTGTTATGATTGTCAAAATTTCCATTTCTTCTTTGAATATATTTTATTTAAAGTGTCAAGAGAAAACTGAGTCAAATCTTAAGATAAGATAATGATTTTCGCAGGTAAAAGTGTTAGTAGGGGGAACGTTTTTAAGCAGAGAGGGCATTACAAATCAGTGGGAAATAAATAGCAAGAGAAGAAAAATGGAATCTATAAAATCATGATGTCATGACAGCAAAAGTGAACCAAATGAAACACTTTATAATTCATTCTATTAGGCGTTCAATACTTTACCAGCAAAAGTATACAAAGACATTACTAGAAAGGAAACCACCAATACCTCTCATGACCAAAAATACAAAATCATGAGCAATATATTGACAAGTTACAAGAAAAAAAGTGAATTAAATTACAGATTTCCATTAGAAAACTAAAAAAGACAACCAAAAGAAAAGAGCTGGATTTGACCTTGACCTCCTTGGAAATTCAAAGGCAGTGCAATGTTAATGGGGAAAACACTAAACAGTCTTGAATAAGATAAACTTGGCTCCAAGTGATAAAATTAGGGCAATGCTTAAAACAACTAGGTTAAAATCTATTTTTTAATATAAAGTCTAGAGTTATAATTGATCAACTACACAGAATCTGAATGTGTCAGACCTATGCAAAAACTGTAGCACATATCAAGTTTTGGGCCTTGCAGCAATTGAAATTTTACAAAAATATAGCCACACCCATTCAATTATGAATTGCAAGTGTTCTTGTACTATGGTGGCAAAATAATAGAGCTTATTGCATAAAATTTGAAATATTTACAACCAGTTCATTTACAAAAAATTCTTGGCCCACCCATGGTTTACACCTACAGTGAATAAATAGACTTTTGAACAGAGTATTTGTACATGGACTAGAAGTAGTTTTGTTCACTCCATGAATAATGAGGTCAATATTCTTAATGACGGAAAAAAATAATTATTTTGTTTAATATAAGAGTGTTTTTTATTCTATATAAGGAGTAGAAAAAAATGATTTCATATTGACTTCAAAGTGGTTGCTAAGCACATTACTAAGTAGGATTTTCAGATCCTTCATGTTTGACTCAAATTAGGAAAGCATTGCCATAATGTTACCAGATGCATTCATAGGACAATTCTCTAATAAAATATGAAATATTCTTGTTTTGAGTTCTGCCAGCCTATGAAAGACTGTATTAGATTTAAAAGTGTTTAAGGGAGGCTCAAGAAATGTACCAATCAAAAAGAAGAGAAGATATAAGGGAACACAAATGTGAAATATTTAGAATTACATGCTTTCATCTTCATAAAGTAAGTAATCATTTACTATTTGTGTTCAGGCGTGCACCATAGTGTGGCATTTAAAACAATGTATTCTAAAGCTATAGTCCTTGGATGGAAGTGTTGTTCCATCACATTCTTACTGATTTGCTTTGGAAAACTTACACAAACTGCATGTGCCTCTGCTTTCTATTTATAATATTAACACATGTGATAGCCCCATTTTGTAGGTTAACCCTTTCATGACTTGTGGGACATATGACATCCACAACAAATGTTGTTAAGACCTTGCTTGGATCTACACTGAAGGCTCATGGAAGCAGCAATCAAGAAATCAAATGACACATTACATATGTATTCTGCACAAGACCTCTTCAAAGGGTGGAAGGACAAGGCTGTCACTTGGAAGGCTAATTATGGGGCTGGTGAGTACTATTAAAAGTAACACAGACTGCCAGCACAAACAAACAAATCTATCCTGGAAGAGTATAGCCAGAAAGTTCCTTGGAAAAGTGGATTGCAAAATTTTGTTTCACATATTTTGGACAGGTTATCAGGAGATACTGGTCCCTGGAAAGTGGAAGGGCAGCAGAAAAGAGGAAGACCCTCCATGAGATGGATCATCACAGTGGCTGCAACAATCAGCTGAAAGCTAACAATGCTTGTGAGAATGGCACTATCAAAGCAGTGTTTCACTTTGTTGAGCATGGAGTCACTGAGACTGAACTGACTAGCTGGCTCCTGACAACAATATTTCCAGTCTCTCCAATTTCTTGCAAAGCTGCAATCATGATTGCAAGTGCTGGTACTGACTTCCTGTATAATTCAATGAATCTGAAGAAATGGGCCTCAGACTACCAATCCTGCTATTAGATCCCTTGTTGAGCATATGTGCCCCAGGTAATTGTTTCAAAATCTATATTACCTCTTTTTTTGTTTTTTTTTTAGCTTGATATCAGACTGTCTTCTGTTACTGAAAATACATGGCAACAACAGTAACTGCAAAGCAGAAAATAATTCCGTCATGAAAGGGTTAGCTGAGTGAATATGTGTAAAGGGCTTAGAAAAGGACCAAAAGTGGAGCAGTCATTATCAGAATAAATTGTTATTATTATTTGGAAAATAAAAAATTGACTAGAAAACCATGACTTTCACTCAGAGACAGTTTAACTTTTTTTAAAGGTAAGTTTCCATAAATTGTACTGTCCCATGTATTGAGAGCTTTTACACTCTCACAAAAATTGACCCATTCATTTGATATTTGTGAATATAACAAGATAATAATGACTCAGTGGAAGTAATGATGCCATATTAACTGAAAGATTATTTTATTTGTTAAATAAATTGAAAACATGAAAGGAAATGGATAGAACAAATATACATCATATATCCCCACTAGTAAGAATAGTTCAGTTGTGAAATAAAATGATAAAGACTAGATTAAAACTTGTAATTAATGTCTATAAACATCATGAACCAGATTCTACTAACAGTAGCTGCTTTTTTCCCCAGAAAAGGTTATGCTTTCAAAAAAATTTTAGTTTACAGAAAGTTTTTTGCTTGGGAAAAAGAGACCTACCACTCAGTCACATATTTGCTTGGTCTTGACACCATACACCAGGGGGTTTACTGCTGGGGGAACAAGAAGGTACATACTTGCAAAAATTATGTGGACACTTGGGGGTACCTTTTTGCCTATGCGATGAGTTAGGAAACTGAACAGAGCAGGTGTGTAGGAAACAAGTATAGTGCAGACGTGGGCAGCACAGGTACCTAGTGCTTTAGAACGGGCATTCTGGGAAGAGAGCCGAAAGACAGCTTGGAGGATTTTGACATAGGATGTGGCTATAAATCCTAGGTCCAATAGCATCACTGAAAGGGCCACAGAGATGCCATATGCTCTGTTAATGTGAGTACTGGCACTGGCCAATTTCACCACAGCCATGTGCTCACAGTATGTATGATTAATGATATATTTAGTATAGTAAGGTAGTCTCTTAATGAGAAGAGGACAGGGTAACACCATAAGGACAGCTCGGGTTATTCCTGTTAGCCCCATCTTGATTACCATCGGTGTAGTTAGGATGGTTGTATAACGCAGAGGGATGCAAATAGCTACATAGCGGTCAAAGGCCATGGCAACAAGGAGGGCTGATTCAAAAATACAAAATGTGTGAATGAAATACATTTGTGCTAAGCAGACACCAAAGACATACCAGTGAGCATCCAACCAGAAGATGCCAAGCATTCTGGGAGCTGTGGAAGACGCAAGAACCATACCATTCATTGCCAGCATGCAAAGGAAGAAATACATAGGCTGGTGGAGGCTTGGCTCTAACTTGATGGTAACAATGATTACAGTATTCCCCAGCAGGGTGAGGGCAAACAGGAGGCAAACAGGAATACCAATCCAGGAGTGAAAAGCTTGTAAACCAAGAATACCAACCAGGAAGAAAGATGAGATGTAGTCGTGTATAGCATTTTCTGCCATGTTAAAATTGGAGGAGTGGCATGGGCAGATACCAAATAGCAAGGCAAAAGTCCTGTGGGCAGAAAGCAGGATGATGGAATGACTCTTCCATGATCCCGCCTGTGGGGAATGAAGGTGCAATCTACAATAACCTATCTGAAAATATCTCTTCTTCTAAACCCCCATAAGCACTTGGATAATGTACTTCACCATTCGTAATTTCAAGATCTGCATCTGTAAAAAAGAAGATTGAGTTCCTAAAGATTGAGTTCCTTTATCTATTTTTATTATTTCTGAAGTTTTATCCAATTCTTGTGATTTTAAATTCCTATTAAATGTTCACTTAGAAGTGAAAATTTTTTTATAATTGGGTCTAATATATCATAGGATATTATATATAATAAGTTCATAATTGGGTCTAATATATCATAGGATATTATATATAATAAGATATATACATAGAGAGAGAGATATAGGTATATATGAAGCCTAGGACACTAAGATAAATTGAGATTTCATGTGGAGCTAGAGGCATAAAAGCATACAAACAATTGTTAAAACAGACAGTTAAAGATGTAATTTTTCCATTATTTTGTTAATACCCTTATATAGAGGTTTCACAGTTAAAAAAATAAAACAGAATAAATTCCCTTAATGCTAAAACATAAGGATGATGATTGTCAACATTAGTGCAGTATATATACTCTATTATCATTCCAATGATAATTAGTTCAAAAGATAATTATCTTGAGAAGGATGAGATAATACTCCTTGTGATAGATGAGATAATACATCTATATAATAAACAGTGAAAATAACTGCTGAAAATAGGGGGGCGCATTTAAAATATTATATTTATCTATCATGTCCAATGATTTAAAATACTACAAGTAAGTGTATTAGCTATTAATGAGATGATATGTCCATTTTATGAAGGCCTATTACCAGCTATGGAATCACCCCTAACTCTCTAATATCTATCTTGTCCAATTGCAGTGGAGAACAAAGCAATGACAGTCTGAGTATCATCGATAGCATTTGCTCTTTTCTCTGTCCTTGAATTTCGGTGACTGATGGGAACAACTGTCAGGAAGGTGCTGGACCAGGCAGTGTTGCGTTCTGTTGTGCATACTGTCTCTGTGGGTTGGAATCAACCCGATGGCACCTAACGACAATAACGTTCTCCCTAAGTTATAACCTTTACTTAATATTAGAATTCTAGACTATATATCCCAGTATTCATACCATTCTTTTAAAATTTATAATTTCCCCCAGCTTCTCAATACCGATTCTGTGATATCATGGATGGGGTAGTCAAGAAATATTACTACATGTTTGTAATGAAAATATGTTCTGGTCAGAAACTGTTCCAGTTTCTGTCCAGTCTAATTGCTTCCATGAACAACTATCACCTTTGTCAAGAATTAGAAAAACAGCATGATTCCTGGCTACCATTATTGAACAGTCTGATAAAAAATTCTTTAGGAGAATTCAGATCCAAAAGGAAAACACTAAGAAACATAATTTCAAATTCTCATTGAATGTTGACTTGCTGGAGCTGGTGGAGCTCGATGCACCTCTACTCCACCACAAAAGAAAAGAAGAGAAAAACAAACAATCTATTGTCTTTAGGTAATCTAAGAAGTCCGGTATTAAAAATCATCCCATCAAGTCATCTTTAACTGTGACTTAGCTTAATTACTAACGGTGGTTTGGCGTGAAGAAACCTATAACACTTTGATTTATTTAGTTTAAGGAAGAGAAGAAAGAAGGAAGAGAAGAAAGGAGGGAGGGAAGCAGGAAGGTAGGGAGGGAAGAAGAAACCATCTCTGGCTAAACGGCCACATATCTGTGTCGAGAAAGGTTCTAATTATGGTGTGCACATTCTTATTAAACTCAGTTATTGTGGGTGTATGAGTGAGTATATGAAATGTTTCTTCAAACGAAATTGAGAAATATCAAATGAATAATGAAATATTATATAAAAGTTCACAGCTAAAACTTTAGCCAAAAATGCAGAAACGTAGAAGCTGTGTAAATTGCTACATTAGGAGATGAGTCCTGGACAGAGATAATACTTTAAGATAAAATTT
>NW_022103939.1:2485377-2492759 GCF_000313985.2 Echinops telfairi
GTCAGTCAGCACAGTCCCTCACCTGCAACCTACCACTTCATTGTCATTAATTCCTTGGGAATATCAGGGTATTTTCTATACTGTCTTTTTAAAAAATCACTATTACATTTTACATTAATACTATATGACAGTAACAATATATCAAGCTTCTCCAAGCTAAATCCTCACAAAACAATCTTTCCGATCTTGTTCAATTTTAATTGCTTGCAGCTGCAGTCAATCCATCGATTAAGCAAGACCTGTCAGAATTATCCTTACCTCCACAATCTCAACAAGTAATAATTCAGTAAGACAGTTATAATTTTATATTTCCTTCAGAGATCTTACTGTCAATTTTGACTTTACTTGTATGCCAGTTTCCTTCATCAAACTGTGAACACCAAAAGCAAGGTAACAAAAATTAGCAAACTCCCAAAAAATTACATGCAAAGATCAGCCGTTTCTCTATAATTCTCACAAAGCTCTGAAGAATTTCACAATTTTTCATCTTGCTCCCCAAGCTTCTGACCTTCCTTAAATGGTCAGTCAATCTCCACGCATTGTCTAACTTTCATTCACTTCAACTGTCTTCTTAGCACATGTTCTTTTGAATTTGTTTTTGTTTGAGTTACATAACTTAAAATTCCCTGGAGCTGGAACTTCTAAAGGTAAGATACCAATCCAGTATTCACATATTTATTTTCCTAAATATCCATTCATATATCTTATGTGTGTAATATCATGTATTTATTTTAAGTAATCCTTTCCTACTTATTTTCACCTCCTTTACCTTAATACTATATCACAGTTCATGATATATTATCGATAATAATAAAACATAACTGTTGCTCACTGCAGATTCTCAAATGATCATTTCCCACTACAGCATCTTAGCCAGTCTGCCAATTGAGGAATAGCTAAAGTATCTGGCAGGGGCTGCCTAGGAAACAAGAAGGATTCTGCTACCACAGCTTTGAAAGGTGATTATTCCAAGTCCCAGGGGATTTCTCAGGTTGGAAAGGTCAATAGAACCCTTAGGAGACACAAAGTTGAGGGAAAATAAGGCTGGGCTTCAACTCAACACAAAGTGGTAGCAATGTCCCACTGGCCAGTCATGCTAACAGAAACCAACTACCAAGGACTTGTGTAAGCCTAGTGCTCTCTCCTGTGGAGAGCACACGTTCAGACTATTCCATGGTACCTATTCAAATGAGATGACACACAATATGCAATTCACTGGGGAATTCCATGTGAAGACAAACACAAGACAACTCAGTTTAGTGTGGGCAAACTATATGAAGCCTATCCGACCTAAATAATAAAAACCCACTGCCACCTACTTGATACTGACTTGCAGCAGCCCTTGCAGTTAGTAGCTCTTCATAGAACCAGCCCACTACGATGCCACTAGGGCTCCTTCATTTTACAGAAAGAATGGTATTACATACCCTGATTCCGAATAATCCCAGCACAGAATTCTTACTTACTCAAAAAAAAACTCACTGCCATTCAATTGATGCAGACTCAAATCGACAGAGTAGAAGTGCCCTTATGGATTGTTGAGACTGTAACTCTTTATGGGAAAAGAAAGCCACGTTTTTCTCCAACTGAGTGTCTGGGGGTTGTGAACTGCTAACCTCATGATTAACAGCTCAAAACCTAATCCACCATGCTATCAGAGTTCCTATTTAGCTATATAACTATAAAATTTTGAATGCTGTCTCTGTGTTCTGTGCAGCCATTGCAACAAATATAATATTGGCCTAGTGGCTTGTTGTACCTTGATGGCTTTCCCATCCAAGGATTTTCTATTCATTATCTTTAGCATCTGCTGGGGTTTCAAAGGTTAACAAAAAATAAATTTCCTGGGTTTGTTGTTTATGTGTTTCATCAGGAGCACTTCCACACTTCATTTACATTTGCCCAACACTGCTTCAAGGGTATTATAATATGTTTTTCTATTGAGCCCTGCAATAGAAAGCTTTCCAGGCTAATCTGCTTAAGCTATTCCCCACCCCCAGCAATTAATTTTATCAAGGTGACAACCATCCCAAGCCCCTATGAGCCTCCCGACAGGTTGGTTGTAGCAACTCCATCCATCGGGTCCAAAGATGGAAGAGGAAATAATAGCAGTACTGGGCAGTGAATGAATCCCGTGTTCTAATCATCTTTCTTTCTGTTCCTTCTTGCTTTCTGAGCTTTGTTTCAGGGCAAATGCTAACTTAAGTCTCAGTATGACTGATTGTATAGAAGAATACACACCTCTGGTATCATTATTCCCTTCATTAGTCTGTCAGTTGTTCAGATTAAACTTGATCTCCATTGGAGGGTCAAGTTCCAGGTTTAAGAGTGTTTAAAGGTCACAGGATAAAACTAAAATGCATATAATTCAATATTTGCCAATCCCTTCAAACATAACATTCTATAAGCGAACAAAGCAAAAATATCCTATACTTATGTGAACACTTACACCATAATCCTATGAACATATTCCTATGAATATATTCCCCCACCTATGAAAGTGTGTAAGCGGGCCACTTCATGCCTTATCCTCCCAATTTCTATACTGCCCATTTACATCAACACTGTGCTCTGAGAAAACAATCATATTCTTTGATGTGATGAATCTTCACTCCGTTGCAACCTTGTGAAGTCCGGATCAACAAGGAGAGTCAAATTAGGACATGACATCCATAAATTCAGCAGCAACATGCACAAGTCCCAGGCTTAAATATCTTCTAAGTTCATTAGCGAGATCAGTCTGTAGTTCTCTATTCCTGGGGGATCCTTGCCCTGTTTAGGTAACAAAATTGTACTGGATTTGTACAATGAGATTGGGAGTTTTTCATCTTTTTCTATGCTTGGGAATAATTTGTGGAGGATCGGTGTCAGCTCTTCCCTGAATGCTTGGTAGAATTCTCTTGTGAGGCCGTCTGGTCCAGAAGCTTTTTCCATTTTTAGTTCTTGAAAACCATATCTTTTTCTTCTTTTCTTAGAGTCTTCTCAGGTTCTTGACCTCTATCTGGGATAATCTAGGAAGGCATTGTTTTTCCAAGTAGTTGTCCAAGTCTTCCAGGTTGCTGAATTCAGAAGAATACAGATTTAATTGTACTTTGTATTTATAATTTTAATCTTTGGCGTCCATCATGATTTCCTGGGTTTCATCCCTCATCCTGGCTATTGCTGTTTGCTCCTTTCTTTCCTTTTTCAGTTTTTCTACCAGTCTTTCAATTCTGTTGATCCTTTCAAAGAACCAACTTAAATTTTTTTATATTTATGGTTATTTATTTTCAGTTTTTTAAATTTAAATTTTATTTTATTGGGTCTCTGTCAGTTCTTATCACAATCCATACATACATCCATTTGATCAACCACATCTGTACATATGTTGCCATCGTCTTTTTCAAAGCATTTTCTTTCTACTTGAGCCCCTGGCATCAGCTCCTCATTTTTTCTCCCTCCCTTCGCCATGCCCCCTTGATAATTTATCAGTTATTCTTGTTTTTCCATGTCTTACACTGACTGCTGTCTCATTTCACCCTCAGTGATGGGGAGCATACATTGTGCTCGGGAAAGACCCAACTTCTTGTTGCATGGATTTCTTGCATTATTCCCTTGTCTTCCCACTCGTTTAACTCTGCCTTAATTCGTATTATTTCTTTTATGTTGCTATTTGAGGGGTTGTTCTATTGAATCTGTTCTATTTACTGGAGGTTTTGTGATATAGTATCAATCATATATCTCTCTTCCTTTTTTATATATGCAATAATCACTGTAAAACTTCCTCTGATAACTACTTTTGCTATATCCCATACGTTATGGTACATTGTATTCTCATTCTCATAAGTTTCTAGAAACTTCTTAATTTCCTCTGTCATCTGGGCCAGTACCCTTTCATGTTGCAGAAGATCATTAATCATCCTCCAATCCTTTACCCTTGTTTTTCTGGCCATCCTTTTGTTGATCTCCAGCTTTATGATGTGGTGGTCTCAAAGAGATGTCTGAGTAATCTCTATGTGTTTAAATTTACACAGACTCAACTTGTGTCCCAGAATGTGGTTTATTTTTGTAAACGAGCCATGTGAACTTGAATGTGAATGTTTTTTGTATTTAGATGGAGAACTCTATAAATATCTCTCAGGTCCACTTGCCTAATTGTAGTTTTCAGGTCTGTACCCTCCATGCTAAGCTTCTTTTCAATTGATCTGTCTTTCTCGATAGGAGTGTACTAAAGTCACCTATTATGATTGTTGAGTCAGTGATATCTTTTTACATCTTTTGAATAGCTTGACCAATTTCTTGGGTCTCTCATTATTTATTTATATATATATATATATATATATATATATATATACACACACACACACACACACACACACACACATATGTGTGTATGCATGTGTATATATATATCTGTATGTATACACACACACACACACATATATAATGTTTACTGGTTCCTACTCTACTGACCCTTTGAGTATTACTTCGTGCCCATCCTTGTGTCTTATTATTGTTTGAAGCTTGAGGTCAATTTTGTCAGAGATTGCAACCCCTGCTTTTATTAATTTGCCATTTTCCTGGTATATTTTTTGCCAGCCTCTTATTCTTAATCTATTTTTGTCTGCAAACTTAAGATGTGTTTCTTGCAGGCAACAAATTAATGAGTTTTGCTTCCTAAACTAGTCTGCTAACCTTTGTCTTTTAATGCACAAATTTAAATAGTTGATATTCAAAGTTACGACCACCATCTCTGGATTCATTGCTGTCACATTGTACCTTTTACGTCAATAGATCATTTGGCAGGGTAGAGATAATTTGAGTTGGCATTTTTTTCTTTCAGCTTTCAGAAGATGTTACTCCATTTTCGCTTCTTCCATGGTGTCTGAGCATATTCTTACCTTAGCACCATTGTATGTGAATGCCTCTTTTTCTCTTGCTGGTCTTATAATTGTCTCTTTTTCCTCAACGTGGATAATTTAACTATTATGTGCCTTGATGAGTTCTTCATGGGACTTAGTCTAATTGGTGTCCTCTCTACGTCCTGTATGAATTCCTTATTCTCATTCATTAAGGTGGAGAAGTTTGCTTTCAGGAATTCCCTCACTAATTTAGCTGTTGACTTTTTCATTGTGCTTTGTTCTGGTAGATCCATTATTCAAATATTATTCCTATTGATAGCATCTGGCATTGGTCTCAGGTTTTCTTCCACCTCTTTGATTATCTTGTGTGACTGTCTTTCCTATTTTTGAAACCTGCCAGATTATCCTCCAGATCAGTGGTACAATTCTCTACCTCTTCTAGTCTGCTATTTTGTGTTTTGCCTCTATTACCTCATCCATTAGTTCTTGTATTTCCCTTTGTGAGTGGGCTTCATCCCTGCCATAGACTTCATTTCCTATATCATTTGGTCCTTATTCTGCATTGCTTTCCACATATCATGTATTACTCCAAGCAGCATTCTGAGGATTTCTTTTTATGGCAGTTCAACATCTGATTCTTCTATGAGCGTTATTAGGTTTAGGACTCCTCCACTGTTCTATTTTTCTTGTTTTCCCGTTGAGGGTGCTAAGGTATGTTGATGTCTGCATTTCATTTTGTAAGAACTCAGTACCATGTTCCCAGGAGACCAAAGGACCCTGAGAAATTTCTCTGTGTGCCAGGTAAGAGTTGTTTGGGGGACTCCTTGTGGCTGACTATGTTGGTAGGTCACGGGTCGGGCTGCTGTGTAGGGGAGATGCTGCTGTGACTCATTTATTTGCCTGAGGTGGTGGGGTCTTGGACTGCGTGCTGATGCTGGTGCTTGGAGGTATGCCAAAGGGCTGGCTTTGAGCGAGCTTTCAGCATGGGCATGGGCATGTTCTGGACTGTCTTAACACAATTTGCAATCATTTAAAGACACACTGTGGAGCTCAAAGCTGGTAGAGCCAGTTTTTGGCTTGCATTGTGGCTACCAGCACCTGTTGTCATTTCTTGTTTTGTTATGTTAAAATCCTAGGCTGATTTTGGCAACTAGAATTCTGCCTGTCTTGTTATGTTAATGCTGTGTAATGGACCAGGTTTCTGCTGGTTTACATTCAAAGTTACACAAAGGAATATAGCCTGGAATTGATAGTGTTTTTAATTATTTTTTCTTTTGTAATGTGTTCATGGGGGTGCCCTGATATAAGGGCTGTGCCTAGCTTTCCAACAGGGAGGGGGACCAGATTAGACATGTGAGTTTGGTTTTGATGACTGGATCTGAATTTTCCTCCAGTGATACCATGTGTCACTCCCTGCTCTCTGTTGCCTAGCTCTGCAGACTGTGCTTCAGGGATCTGCATTCAGTCATGGAAAAATATCCCAGGGATCTCCAATCATTGCAAATTATTGTCAATAACTTTTATTCCACGGTGGTAGGAGTGAAGCTTTGGAGAGGGGGAAAGAGAATGGGCAAAGTAATCACTCCATTCCTGGCTGGGGAAGGGAGATGCAAGGCCTAAGAATGCCGGAACAGGGAGTATAGCAGAAAGAGGAACTCTGGTGTAAGGTCTTGTGGTTAGCTCTTGGAACCTCTCCACAAGCCTGAAATTATGGCCACCTTTAGACAGTGACCTGGGACAATTTCTGCACATGGTGGACCTCAGATCTTGGGCACAGGAAGTGGTGGTGGAAGGCATCCCGTTGGACATGGAGAGGTACTGGTAGAGCCCTTGGGCATAAGCAGTGAACTCAGAGCATTTCAGCAAGTCCTTGAATCACTTCTTGGGTGAAAACCACAGGGAGAGATGTGAACCGGATCTGAGTACACTGTATCTATTTTTAGCACTCGGCCTCCTAATATTAGTTTTCTTACCTCTTAATTTTTTAATCAAACAACAGGAGCACTTGGTGGGTGATTCTACCTGGTTGTCATCTTGACTTAAGTCAACTCATATTGACAAATGCACAAAAATTCAATATGGAAACAGTAAATAGACTTTTGAACAAATAGTGCTGGACCAATTCAATAAACCTAAAAAAAGAAACCTAGACATAGACTTTAAACCTCACTCTGAACCAAGTTTAACCAGAGATCTACATTAAAAATTTTTTTTAAATAATCATTTTATTAGGGGCTCATACAACTCATCACAATCTGTACATACGTCATCTGTGTCCAGCACTTTAGTACATATGTTGACTTCATTCTTACGACACCCACTTTCCACTTGAGCCCCTGGTGTTAGCCCATTTCCCCCCTCCATCCCTGCTCCCCCCTCCCCGAACCCCCGATAATTTATAATGTATTATTATTTTATCATATCTTACCCCATCCCACGTCTCCCTCACCCACTTCTCCGCTGTCCATCCCCCAGGGAGGAGGCCACATGTAGACCTTGTCCTCTGTTCCCCCTTTCTCCCTCTCCTTCCCTCCACCCTCC